>NW_024747582.1:2321010-2596010 GCF_018991925.1 Homarus americanus | reverse complement strand
ACCTGTTCAACACCTGTACTCTACCTGTTCAACACCTGTACTCTACCTGTTCAACACCTGTACTCTACCTGCTCAACACCTGTACTCTACCTGCTCAACACCTGTACTCTACCTGTTCAACACCTGTACTCTACCTGTTCAACACCTGTAATCTACCTGTTCAGTGAGTTAATTAGTGTCGGTCGTATAGAGCTGCTGACGCGCATTATAATTTTTGTCAATTGAAGTCGATTATTTTGCGCGCGTGTGTGTGTGTGTGTGTGTGTGTGTGTGTGTGTGTGTGTGTGTGTGTGTGTGTGTGTGTGTAATGACAATAGCGGTCTTGAATGTCACTGACCGGTATAGCTAATACTGTAACTCAGGTGATCGTCCGAGGGAATCGTCCGAGTGGGAATCGTCCGAGGGGAATCGTCCGAGTGGGAATCGTCCGAGTAATCGTCCAGGAATCGTCCGAGGAATCGTCCAGTGGGAATCGTCCGAGTGGGAATCGTCCGAGGAATGTCCTCGAGGAATCCTCCGAATCGTCCGAGTGGGAATCTCCAGTGGGAATCGTCCGGTGGGAATCCTCCAGTGGTAATCATCCGAGTGGGAATCGTCTGAGTAGGAATCTTCCAGTGGTAATCGTTTTAGTGGGCTGTAAACCGCCAAATGGATTCATCCCCAACATACTCCCCAACATACCTCAACCTCCACCAACCTCCCCAACATACTCCCCAACATACCCAACATACCTCAACCTCCACCAACCTCCCCAACATACCCCAAGCTACCAACCTCCACCAACCTCCCCAACATACCCCAAGCTATCCCTAACATACCCAAGACGGCGCTCAGAAGTCGACGCTCTAACAGGATCATTGCGTCGACTTGGAATATCAAAGGGAATTAGCTCGACTGACTAACTGCCGCATAAACCAGCCAATCACATGTCACCTTAGGCCCTAACTATGCGGAAACTACGTGACGTCATACGGGGAAATAAACAATAAGATGTGCTGAGGGGGGGGGGGAACAATCACCTAATTACCTAATCATCCAATCGCCTAATTACCTAATCATCCAATCACCTAATCATCCAATCACCTAATCATCCAATCACCTAATCATCCAATCACCTAATCATCCACTACCTAATCATCCAATCACCTAATCATCCAATCACCTAATCATCCAATCACCTAATCATCCAATCACCTAATCATCCAATCACTAATCATCCAATCACCTAATCATCCAATCACCTAATCATCCAATCACCTAATCATCCAATTACCTAATCATCCAATCACCTAATCATCCAATCACCTAATCATCCAATTACCTAATCATCCAATCACTAATCATCCAATCACCTAATCATCCAATCACCTAATCATCCAATCACCTAATCATCCAATCACTAATCATCCACCTAATCATCCAATCACCTAATCATCCAATCACCTAATCATCAATCACCTAATCATCCAATCACCTAATCATCCAATTACTAATCATCCAATCACCTAATCATCCAATCACCTATCATCCAATCACCTAATCTCCAATCACCTAATCATCCAATCACCTAATCATCAATCACCTAATCATCCAATCACCTAATCATCCAATCACCTTCTCAATCACCTAATCATCCAATTACCTAATCATCCGATCACCTAATCATCAATCACAATCATCCAATCACCTAATCATCAATCACCTAATCATCAATCACCTTCACCTAACTCCTGCTTTAGAGTCTGTCCTCACGTAACTTTCTAAGTTAAAGCTTAAATTATATTATATGGTTATAGTCATACACTCATACAGTTATACAGTCATAGTTATACTACAGTTATACAGTCATACAGTTATACAGTCATACAGTTATACAGTCATCAGTTTACAGTCATGTTATATTATCATCATTCTACATCATACACTTATACACTTTTCCTCAAACCACGTCTGTGTTGCCTCTTCCCCTTAACATCCTGGAAAGAGGAGAAAAGTATGACTGTATGAGTGTATGACTGTATGAGTGTATGACTGTATGAGTGTATAAGTGTATGACTGTATAAGTGTATGACTGTATGAGTGTATGACTGTATGAGTGTATAAGTGTATGACTGTATAACTGTATGAGTGTATGACTGTATGAGTGTATGACTGTATGAGTGTATGACTGTATGAGTGTATGACTGTATGAGTGTTATTGCAACTATATCTTGTGCTAGTTAGGCCGCACCTCGACTATGCTGTTCAGTTCTGTGGCCTTATTATAGAATGGACATCAATTCACTAGAGTCGGTGCAGCGAAGAATGACGAAAATGATTCCGGGACTTAGAAACCTTCCATATCAGGATAGATTATAGAAACTTAACTTGCATTCCCTAGAAAGACGAAGAGTGGGGAGATATGATAGATGTTTAAGTGGGTGAAAGGAATCAATAAAGGGATATAGATAAAGTTCTTATAATATCCGAGCAGGATAGGACTCGAGCAACGGATTCAAGTTGGATAAGTTTAGGTTTAGGAGGGAGATAGGAAGAAACTGGTCTACAAATAGGGTGGTGGAGTGGAACAAGCTTAGCAACTTTGTAGTAAGTGCGGGAACTCTGAAAGGTTCAATAGGAGGCTAGATAGATTCATGGATGATAGAGAGTGGTAGTAACTCTCGACAGGAGCTGCCATGCACAGACCAACCGGCCTATTGCAGACTCCTTATTTTCTTGTGTTCTTATATAAGTGTATAAGTGTATGACTGTATGAGTGTATAACTGTATGAGTGTATAACTGTATGACTGTATCTGACTGTATAAGTGTAGTAATGCATAGAACTCATGACTGATGAAATAAAACAATAAGATTTTTTTTTCCAAACCAAATTTCAACACTTTTTTGTCCTACTTGTTACGTGTGAGGGAGGGGTGGGTGGGTGTAGGTGTAGGTGGGGTGTAGTGTGTGGTGGTGTGGGTGTGTGGGTGTGGGGGTGGGGTGTAGGTGTAGGGGTGTAGGTGGGGGGGTGGGGGGGAGGTGTGTAGGGAGGGGTGTGGGGTGGGGTGTGGGGTGAGGGGAGGGGAGGGGAGGTGTAGGGGGAGGGGTGTGGGGTGGGAGGGGGAGGGTGTGGGGAGGGGTGGGGTGGGGAGGGTGGGGGTGAGGGGAGGGGTGTGGGAGGGGTGTAGGGGTGGGTGTGGGGTGAGGGGAGGGTGGGGTGGGGTGTAGGTGAGGGGGTGAGGGGGAGGGGGGGAGGGTGGGGGTGAGGGTGTGGGTGAGGGGGAGGTGTAGGAGGTGGTGTGAGGTAGTAGCTGTAGGTATGGGTAAGGAGCAACCTGGGACATGACCGAGGGAGGGGAGGGGGAGGGGGAGGGAGGAACTTGCTGTTAGTGGGACCTGACATTCTTGTGTCCTGAGGGGGGGGGGAGGGGGAGGGGAGGGGAGGAGGGGTGATGTAAGAGCAGATGGGAGACGGACGGACGGAGTGGGAGGGAGGGAGTGGAGGGGAGGGAGGAGAGTCAGGTCAATCAGATCCGCCTCCCTTCCCTCTTCATCTCTTCTCCCTCCTGTTTCTATCCTCTCCCCCTCCTCCCCACCCCCCCTCTCCTCACCCTCCCACTCCCTCCCATCCAGCGGGGTAACCCAGGTCAACACGCCCTCCACCCTACGACCCCTCCTCCTCCCTCCTCCCTCCTCCCTCCTTCTGAGATATTCTGATTAATGTCCCTCCGGCCCTCCCTCACATCCTCCCTCCCTCTGCTCTCTTTCCTCCCTCCTACCTACTTACCCTCTTCCTTTCCTTCATATACCTCCTCTTCCTTCCCTCCTCCTGCCACACTCCCTCCCTTCACACCTCCTCCACACCTACCCTCCCTCCTGCCACACCCCCTCCACACCTACCCCCCCCCCTCCACACCCACCCTCCTTCCCTCCACACCTACCCCCTCCCTCCACAACCACCCTCCTTCCCTCCACACCTACCCTCCTCCCACACCCTCCACACCCACCCCTCCTCCACACCCACCCTCCTTCCCCTCCACACCCACCTCCTCCACACCTCCCTCCTTCCCTCCACACCTACCCTCCCCTCCACACCTCCCTCCTCCACACCCACCCCCCCTCCCCTCCACAACCACCCTCCTTCCTCCACACCTACCTCCTCCTGCTACACCTCCCTCCACACCTACCCTCCTTCCTCCACACCTACCTCCTCCTCCTCCTAACCTCCACACCTCCCCCTCCACACCTACCCCCTCCACACCCACCCCCCCTCCACAACCACCCTCCTTCCCTCCACACCCACCCTCCTCCTGCCACACCCTCCACACCTCCACACCTCCTCCACACCCACCCTCCTCCACATCTACCCCCTCCCTCCACACCTCCACCTCCACCCCCTCCCTCCACACCACCCTCCCTCCACACCTACCCTCCTCCTGCTGCCCCTCCACACCACCCCTTCCCTCCACACCTACCTCCTCCTGCTACACTCCCTCCACACCTCCACACCTACCCTCCTTTCTCCACACCCTTACCCCCTCCCTCCCACAACCACCTACCCTCCTTCCCTCCACACCTACCCTCCTCCTGCTACACTCCCTCCACACCTACCCTCCTTCCCTCCACACCTACCCTCCTCCTGCTACACTCCCTCCACACCTTCCCTCCACACCTACCCTCCCGTCCCTCCGGCCACGGGTCATCGTCCAACACAGGTAATGTTAGCCGTGATAAAAAGGGCTCCACATATTGGGACGAGTCGGCAACCCTCCCCTGGTCTTGCCTCACTCCACCCTATACTGTATATAAGAATTGCTCCTACACGCTGAGGCAACACTTCCGCACACGCAAATCACTCGCCACCTTCAACACGCGCGTGCATCATCTCCTCAGAACCCAAGCTAAAGGTATAGTTACTTGAAAAAATTTACTCTGTGTGTGTTTTAGTCGACTGTAACTTGGAATACAGTTATAGTTTGTTGAAATGTGTATGTGTGTTAGTCTCTTGTAACTTAGACTACAGGTACAGATGCTATAGTGTGTGTTACAGTAGTGTTAAAGTGTGTTTTTTGTACCCTTTAGATTATCATAGGGGTACAGTAACTCTTTGAAATACAGGCAATGTTGAGATGTGTTTAGTTCCCTGTAACTCTAGAGATGCAGGTACAGGATTTCTTTGTAATTTGCTGTATTAATGTAGATGTTGTTTTGTAACTGTAACGTTATATACAGTACAGTCTTAATGATTACAGTGTCCCTTTACAAGAATAATCGTTTTCTGTAATCTAAAAATACAGTGATTACATGAATTTACAGTGTCCCTTTACAAGAATAATCGTTCCTGTAACCAAGAGATACAGGTTAAAATACAGTAAAATCGTGTTTAAATACAGAACCGTCTCTTGGTAACGCTTATAAAGAATACAGTATATATACAACCATATGACGGGTACAGTCATCTACTCCTTACAATTACTACTACTACTACTACTACTTCTACTACTACTACTACTACTACTACGAATGAGTGTATGTACGTTTATAGACTCGACTGTATGACTGAATGTATGTATGTATGTACTCGTATGTCTGTATGTATGTATTCGTATGTATGTCTGTCTGTCTGTATGTATGTATGTACTCGTATGTCTGTATGTATGTATTCGTATGTATGTCTGTCTGTCTGTATGTATGTATGTACGCGTATGTCTGCATGTACGTATGTATGTATGTATGTAACCAAGCACACACAGGAAGCAGCCATGTGCGTGAATGAAAGGACACCATGGGGTCCAATAGCATAAGCCAAACTCCCACAGACCACATAATCAAATGACCTTTACTACGGGGTCAAAGGTCACGGGTTAAGGTCACTATTACTACCCAGACAGGACCCTTGGCTGGTTATTGTGAGTCGTTAGTTCCAACAAGGTCAAGTTCGTCCCCAGTGAGCGTGGTGGTGCTGGGTGATGGTGTGTGTGTGTGTGTGTGTGTGTGTGTGTGTGTGTGCTGGTGTTAATCATATAAAAAATAACCTTTGTGTTAGTATGATCACAGATAATGGTCTCGTGTTGTTTTTGTCTCTTGGTTTAATGGCCATTAACCAAACACTTCGTTATTGATAAGAAAAATGGTGTGTTATTGTGTGTGTGTGTTCTCTCTCTGTCTGCCTGTGTGTGTGTGTGTGTTGTTTTTCTGACAGACACATGTGTGTTCTCTCTCTCTCCTGTCTGCCTGTGTGTGTGTGTGTGTGTGTTTGTGTGTGTGTGTGTGTGTGTGCGTGTGTGTGTGTGTATGTACTTATCTCTCTTCGTGTGTGTGTGTGTGCGTCTTCAATGTATGTGTGTGTGACTGTGTATGTGTATAATGGGGAATTAGTTAAGGCCAAAACTTAACCACAATATTGTGTTAACTTCCTACGTTAAAACACAGAAGGAACCAACATGCAGTATAGCCCTGTGGTACGCCAGCAATAGGGGGAAACCTAACCTAACCTACACATTAAAACACAGAAGGAACCAAGCATTAGGGGGAAACCTAACCTAACTTAACCTACTCTAACCTACATATCAAAACACAGAAGGCACCAACATGCAGTATAGCCCTGTGGTACGCCAGCAATAGGGGGAAACCAAAGCTAAAATGTAATCTGTATATTGGGTCAGGAAAGTGTAATAGAATGATGTTATTATGAGAGTTTTAAGAAATAAGAAGAAAGCTTTCATTGTGAGTTTTGAGGAAAGAAGAGTGTGAAAGAATACTGAAGTTGTTTTAATCTAAGTTTTGAGGTTTGAAAAGTGTGACAGAATGATGTTTTGATGTGAGTTTGAAAGAAATAAGGATGTGAAAGAATTGTAGTTATGTGAGATATAAAGAAAGAAATTTATGAAAGAAGAATAAAGTTTTCAATGTGAGTTTTGAAGATAAGTGAAAGAAACTCATTGATTCGTACCAAAAACAGAGTAGATACCCACACCAAGCCTTGAGGTACCCCGGCGTCTGAACTTATTATTGAGAAAAAAACTCCGCGTCTATTTGTCAATTTGTACATTTATTGGTGATTTAAACCTGTTAGCGAGATAAGAGGCACACACACACACACACACACACACACACACACACACACAGACAGATGATGACTGTCAGAAGGTCTTTAGTAAGTAAGAGAGACAGAGGAGGTACAAACACACATACAGAGAGAGAGAGAGAGAGAGAGAGAGAGAGAGAGAGAGAGAGAGAGAGAGAGAGTACAAACACACTCGTCGTCAAGATTAATGGTTGGGTAAACTGTGGTATATGTACAGAGGGTGGAGGTGGCTCTATCTGTCTATACCTCTATCCGTCTATCTGTCTATTGGTTTGCCTATCTGTCTATCTATGTATCTATCTATCTATCTATTTATCTATTTACCCACAAGAGTAATGGTAAAGCAAATTGTGATGTAGGAGAAGGGAGAGATCTATCTATCTACCTATCTATCTGTCTGTCTATCTATCTATCTACCTATCTATCTGTCTGTCTATCTATCTATCTATCTATCTTTCTATCAATCTATCTATTTATCTATCCATCTATCTATCTATCTGTCTATCTATCTATCTATCTATCTATCTATCTACTCCAATAAAAAGATCAAATATAAAAAAATAATCCCCAAAAAGCTTTAAACTGTGGAGGAAAATCTTTACGCCTGACGAACGTTCACCTGACGAACGTTCACTCGCCTTGCCATTGCTGAAGAAAAAATCCCTTAGTCATCTTTGTTTATTTTGGTTAACTGGTGATCAATCTCCCGTATGTCAAGCTAGAGTCTCAGGGTTCGAATCCTGGTATAGTCTTACGAGTCGATTTTGTTGACTGAGGTAAAATATTAGAGGAGAGGTAAGATGGCGGCTAATTTGTTCTGTGACTTTGGTGAATTTTTTGGGCTATTTTAGTTTGTGTATTACCTAGATATACATACATACATACATACATACATACATATATACACAGGAAAACACACACACACATTTAGTTTCAGAAAATAGACAATTTCAAAAAGGATTTACGAATTTCATCACGTTTTTACTGTAATAACTGTATCCGGTTATGACCTCAAGAACGCGATCGTATTATCTGAAATGCGGATTCAATTATAAGAACGCAATTAAAACTTTCATTTGAGGAGTAATTGAACTTAGGAACTTTTGAGAATCCATCTTTGTGTGGTAGCTTAAGTGAGTCAGTTAGATACGTTCTCACATCACCAGTTAGGAGGAAAATTGAACTTAGGAACCTTTGAGAATCCATCTTTGTGTGGTAGCTTAAGTGAGTCAGTTAGATACGTTCTCACATCACCAGTTAGGAGGAAAATTGAACTTAGGAACCTTTGAGAATCCATCTTTGTGTGGTAGCTTAAGTGAATCAGTTAGATACGTTCTCACATCACCAGTTAGGAGGAAAATTGAACTTAGGAACCTTTGAGAATCCATCTTTGTGTGGTAGCTTAAGTGAGTCAGTTAGATACGTTCTCACATCACCAGTTAGGAGGAAAATTGAACTTAAGAACCTTTGAGAATCCATCTTTGTGTGGTAGCTTAAGTGAGTCAGTTAGATACGTTCTCACATCACCAGTTAGGAGGAAAATTGAACTTAGGAACCTTTGAGAATCCATCTTTGTGTGGTAGCTTAAGTGAGTCAATTAGATACGTTCTCACATCACCAGTTAGAAGGAAAATTGAACTTAGGAACCTTTGAGAATCCATCTTTGTGTGGTAGCTTAAGTGAGTCAGTTAGATACGTTCTCACATCACCAGTTAGGAGGAAAATTGAACTTGGGAACCTTTGAGAATCCATCTTTGTGTGGTAGCTTAAGTGAGTCAGTTAGATACGTTCTCACATCACCAGTTAGGAGGAAAATTGAACTTAGGAACCTTTGAGAATCCATCTTTGTGTGGTAGCTTAAGTGAGTCAGTTAGATACGTTCTCACATCACCAGTTAGGAGGAAAATTGAACTTAGGAACCTTTGAGAATCCATCTTTGTGTGGTAGCTTAAGTGAGTCAGTTAGATACGTTCTCACATCACCAGTTAGGAGGAAAATTGAACTTAGGAACCTTTGAGAATCCATCTTTGTGTGGTAGCTTAAGTGAGTCAGTTAGATACGTTCTCACATCACCAGTTAGGAGGAAAATTGAACTTTGGAACCTTACAGAAAACAACATCTGGTCAGTACACAGGAATGTCTCACGACTTACGGTTTCTTGCTAAGGTACATGACCTCATAAAAGTGGTGGTAGTGGTGGTAGTGGTGGTGGTAGGAGTGGTGGTGGTAGTAGTGGTGGAGGTAGATTGTTTTATGACGGGGAAAAGTGGTTGTACGGTGTAGTTAATGATTATGGTGGATATAATGATGGTGGTAGTGGTTTGTGTGTGTGTGTGTGTGAGAGAGAGAGAGAGAGAGAGAGAGAGAGAGAGAGAGAGAGAGAGAGAGAGAGAGGCGTCAGAAAGAAGCAGGCGGGAGAGACATGGAAGAGGCGTGACAGGTGTGTGTAGGCGTGGGAGAGGTGACAGGCGTGTGTAGGCGTGGGAAAGACATGGAAGAGGCGTGGGACAGGTATGGCAGGCGTGTGTAGGCGTGGGAGAGACATCTGAAGTGTGAATGAACCGTGGAAGAGATTATTGAGGCGTGGGAGAGGTGGGATGGGGTGGGAGGTGTAGGGCGGGGGCTTAAGAGGAGAGGTGGGGGGTGGCGGGAGAGGTAGGCGGGGCTTGAGAGGTGTGATGGGGTGAGAGGGATGAGAAGGAGAGGTAGTGAGAGGCGTGAGAGGTTGAGAGGCGTGTGAGAGGCGTGGAATCCCAGGAAGTGGTGAAGACAGAAGTAATGACAGGGTCAGTCGCCTCCAATAACACGAAGACAAACAGTTAGTACGACCTTCCCCACAGAGAGAGAGAGAGAGAGGAGAGAGAGAGAGAGAGAGAGAGAGAGAGAGAGAGAGAGAGAGAGAGAGAGAGAGAGAGAGAGAGAGAGAGAGAGAGAGAGAGAGAGAGAGAGAGACACCACCTGGAGAGGGACAGGTGTAATGACCCCTCTCACCACCACCACGATTTAAAACCAATTCCAGATAACCCATGAGACAGGATATGGTGTTTATGGATACTATTAGTATGGGTATGGTGTAGTAGGTAAAGGGGGGGGTATGGGTAGTGGGGTATAAAGGGGGGGTATGGTGTAGTGGGTATAAGGGGGTATGGTGGTGTTATGGTAGCGTTATGGTGTAGAGGTATACACATCAGTTTGGTGTTAGTGTTGATAGTTTCTCTCTCTCTCTCTTCTCTCTCTCTCTTCTCTCTTCTCTCTCTCTTGTGTCCTCTCTCTCTCTTCTGTCTCTCTCTCTCTTCTTTTGCCCCCCTCTCGTTACGGTGGGTCAGGTCATTGGCCCCTAACTAGCCTGCAGGTTAGTTGGCATTCGTACCTGGGATACACCTTAGCCTGAAGGAGCCAGATAGACGAGTTAGGGCATCCGGCTGAGGACCTCATCAAGTGGCTTGTTTCTGTTCGCTGCCAGCCAGGGAGAGAGGGGAGGAGAGGGAGGGAGGGAGGGAGGGAGGGAGGGGAGAGGAGGGAGGTAGGGAGGAGGGAGGTAGTGGGAGGGAGATAGTGAGGTAGGGAGATAGGGAGAGGGGAGGGAGGGAGGGAATGAGGAGGGAGGGAGTAGTGAAGTAGGGAGGTAGGGAGATAGGGGAGGAGGGAGGGAGGAGATAGAGGTAGGGAGATAGGTGAGGGAGGGAGGGAAGGGGAGGGAGGTAGGGAGATAGTGAGGGAGGGAGGGAAGGGGAGGGAGGTAGGGAGATAGGGAGGTAGGGAGATAGTGAGGGGAGGGAGATAGTGAGGGAGGGAGATAGTGAGGGAGGGAGATAGGGAGGGGAGGGAGGAGAGATAGTGAGGTAGGGAGATAGTGAGGGGAGGGAGATAGTGAGGTAGGGAGATAGTGAGGGGGGAGGAGGGAGATAGTGAGGAGGGAGGAGTGAGGGAGGGAGATAGTGAGGAGGGAGATAGGAGGAGGGGAGGATTATACTGACCGTCTAAACCTCTAAAGGTTCATTAGTCAGGTGACGTCATCGGGTTATATCAGTGTGTATGTTATATAATTATTACGGTATATCGTCGTTTATATTCTGTGTATAGTGGAGGTTATATACCGAGTCGTTTATGTGAGGGTGACTTAGATTATTATTATTATTATTATTATTATTATTATTATTATTATTATTATTATTATTATTATTATTATTGTTGTTGTTGTTATTGTTATTATTATTGTTATTATTATTATTACAACTACTACCACTATTACTTTACTACCACTACTACTACCATTACTACAACTACTACTACTACTACTGCCACCATTACTAATGCTGCTACTACTATTACTTACTACTACTATTACTATTTTTGCTACCACTACTACTACTACTACTAATAATAATAATAATAACAACAACAGGAAAATTATAGAGAAACGAAGAAAAAAGTGAGAGTAAGAGAAAGAGAGAAAGTGAGAGAGAGTGAGAGAGAACAGTCTACAACAGAGGTCATTACTCGATGTCGGCAACGGCTCTTGTTAACGGTATCAAGGGAGGGGGGGCAAACAGGTGTAGGGGGACAGGAGAGGACGTTTGGGGGTTGAGGAGGGGAAGGGGAGGGAGGGGGAGGGAGGAATGGAGGAAGTGGAGGGAGGATCGACTTTGAAGGGTAAGTCAAGGATATTGCCTGGAGGGGGAGGGAAGGAGGAGGGAGGAGGAGAGAAGGAGGGAAGGAAGAAGAGGAGGGAGAAGGGAGGAAAGCAGGGAGGAGGATCGACTTTCAAGGGGTAAGGTCAAGGGCATTACCTGGTGGGGAGGGAGGAGGGTAGAGATTAGCCTGTCTAGTCTCCCTGGTACTTGTTGTTCTCCCTTGTATGTGTCTAGATCCTGTCCAAACTAGTTCTCTCTCTCTCTCTCTCTCTCTCTCTCTCTACTCTTTCCCTTTATTCAAAATTTATTAAAATATGGAGAGAGAGAGCAATTCCTCCTCCTCCTCTCCCTCCCTCCCTCTCCTCCCTCCTCCCTCTCCTCCTCCCTCCCTCCCTCCCTCTCTCCCTCCCCTCCCCAAAGGTAATCCCTTTCTATACGTCCTCAACCGGGTCCTGCAGGTGAGCGGGCGGGCAGAGACAGACACGGAGAGAGAGAAGAGAGAGAGAGAGAGAGTTAGTTTCAAGGTCAAGGAACAGGCAAGCACCAGCAGAACAGGTAGTGGGGTGAGTGTGTGGGAGTGGCCTAAAGCACAGGTAGTGGGGGAAGTCCAACCCATCTCTCTCTCTCTCTCTCTCTCCCTTCTTTTAATCTAAATCTCGACTTGTGAACGAATTTGTAGCTAACCCATCCATGTATGTATGTATGTATGTATGCATGTATGTATGTATGTACAGTATGTATGTATAATATAACACTCAACTAATATACCACAAGTTAAAAATACAAAAAATACAACAAAATACAACTGGTAAAATATCACAACTTTATAAAAAAAATCAATTAATGTTTTACAAAATTATTAATCCAAAGTTTTAAAGAAAATTACCAATAAGTTAAAATAAATTGTTAATATTTAGTGTGGGTTAGATTAGGTTCATGTGGGTGACAGCCGGGTGGATGGGCGGGTGAGAGATGGTGGAGTCGGGTGGGGTGACGGGTGAGGGTGGGCGGGTGAGAGATGGGTGAGTGGGTGGGTGGAGATGGGTAGGTGGGTGGGTGACGGGTGGGTGGGTGACGGGTGAGGGGTGGGTGGGTGACGGGTGAGGGGTGGAGGTGGTGACAGCTGGGTGGGTGGGTGACGGGTGAGTGGGTGACGGTGGGGTGGGTGGGTGACGGGTAAGTGGGTGGGTGACAGCTGGGTGAGTGAGTGGGACCTTGTGGGATCTTGTCCGATAGATATTTTGTCCGATAGTTAATTTATTTGTCCGATAGATAACTTAACCAGCAACGTTTCTCCCGACAGTAGTTTTGTCCGATAGATATTTTGTCCGATTGATATTTTGTCCTGAGGCAGCCAGTATTGACTCACCCAGTCATGGCGTGAAGGAATGCAGTCAAGCGCCGGAAACCTAGAGTTCACGGTTCGACCCCCGAGCTATTATCGCGGTGACATTTGCCGCCAAGCATCGCCATTATCAATAACTCATAATAATTTGGCTAATTTGGCTGGTTCCACGGTCACATTCGCCAAATTCGCCATTTTGTGATTTTTTATATTTTGGCCATTTGGCGAGAAACGTCAATATTTGGCGAATATTTTGTGGTAATAGGCGATTTGGGAGGGATTTTTGTACAGTTGGCGAGAAAATACAATATTTGGCGAACTTTTGGCCGATTCTCTTTTATGCAGTTGGCGAAAAAATTTATTTGGCGAACAGTTATGGCGATTTTTCTTACAGGTGACGAAAAAATCACCTGGCGAATATTTGTCGAATTATTTTACAACTGGTGAAAAATAATATGCCAGTGTAGGCATTAAGCGGGCGAAGAAACGTTTACACAGACAGATAGATATCAAGCTATCGTTCGCCCGCCCTGGCATTAAATCACACACCCTTCCGTCTGGCGAAATTCCCACAGTCAAGCGAAGAAGTACGTCTGGCGGAAGATCCCAAAAGCTAAACGTTCGTAATGGAAGTCAACGCCAGGCACTGTTGATTGCCGTGGCGAAGAGACGGGCATTGACTCGGGAGTACAGAGCGAACTTAAGGAAGAATTTTTTTCACTTCCACCCGTGTGTGTGTGTGTGTGTGTGTTGTATGGTCAATTACTATGTATATATATCTATGTATATGTATAGACTGTGTATGTATATTAGGATGGTCACTAAGATATGTTCTCTCTCATTCTTTACAGCAATACAAAAATGGGTCGAGTACTGCTGAGTGTGTTCCTGGTGACCTGTAAGTACCACACACACACACACACACACACACACACACACACACACACACACACACACACACACACACACACACACTATGTCTATTTAACATCTCTCTCTCTCTCTCTCTCTCTCTCTCTCTCTCTCTCTCTCTCTCTCTCTCTCTCTCTCTCTCTCTCTCTCTCTCTCTTCTTTATCTCTGTCTCTCTCACACACAATATCTATTTATCTTAACATGTCTAACGCCCCTACCACCTATTTTGTCGACAATGACTGTAGGAATGTCTAAATCAGTAAGTATACCTCGTCTAAAACATGTCTAACTCCAATTTTTATCGACAATAGCTCTATGAATGTCTTAAACCACGTAACCTTGTCTAAAATATGTCTAACTTCCCAACTCTAATTTTTGTCGGCAGTGGCTGCATAAATGTCTAAAACCATGTAATCTTGTCTAAAATATGTCTAACTTCCATTTTTATCGACAATAGCTATATAAATGTCTAAAACCACGTAACCTTGTCTAAAATATGTCTAACTTCCATTTTTATCGACAATAGCTATATAAATGTCTAAAACCACGTAACCTTGTCTAAAATATGTCTAACTTCCATTTTTATCGACAATAGCTATATAAATGTCTAAAACCACGTAATCTTGTCTAAAATATGTCTAACTTCCTCCCTTCTCATCGACAGTGTGTTCCTGGGCATGTGTTGGGGCCCCTCAGATCGGCAAACCACGCGCAAGGCAAATCCCTGTCGAAACCTTCGTCGACCCACGTCCAGAAGGCAACGAACTACTCTTGGATGCGCAGATCGGCCAACTCTTGCGCAGCGCACCTTCAGGGGCTAAACTGATTCTCACTAAGCCCCAGTTGCCACCTATTATACAGAGGTTGGCTGATAACGCTACTCTGATTCGCCCTAATATTGTGGATACTTTCCGTTGTGAAGGACGCGTGAGTAGAGATGGTGTTTTTTCCCTCGTTTCCTAGTTTTTTCCCTTTTTCCTAGGTTTTTCCTTCTTTCCTAGTTTTTTCCCTTCATTACTAGGTATTTCCTTCTTTCCTAAGTTTATTCTGACTCCCTTCCTTCCTCCCTTCTTTTCCCCCTTCTTCCTTCCCTCCCTCCTCCTTCCTTTCTCCCTATCATCTCTTCCTCCCTTCTTTCCCCTTCCTCCTTCCCTTCACCTTCCTCCCTCCCTCCTTCTCCCGAATTGTCATATTTAAGTAGAGTTTCCTTCTTGTTTACAGTTTTACAAATCTAATTTACGCTCGTCATGTAAACACAGAGTCTCTCCACACACACACACACACACACACACACACTACACCACGTCAGGTCCTCATAACACCATCTGTGAGGGAGTTACTACACCACGTGAGGGCCCCTCATAACACCATCTGTGAGGTTACTACACGCCAGGTCCCTCATAACACCATCTGGGGAACTACTACCGTGAGTTCCTCCTAACACCATCTGGGAGGGAGTTACTACACTACAGTTTGCTGTTCAACACCTACATTAATCTGTATGTTCACTATATGTTCCTTTCTCCTAATGAAGGCTTTGTTAAACCACCAAAGTATGTAATAAGTCATTTATGTCCAATGGATATTTTCAGCCTTCGTGCTACCAGAACTTTCAATAAACCGTTAATTATTATTATTATTCATATAAAGGTCCACATCCCCCGTCCCCACATCTGTCCCAACCCACATCTCACCAACCACCTAGCACTAACACCCACCCACTACACCCACAACCAATAACCACCCTAACCACCCCCACAACTAACCACCACCCCACCTACCATACCTACCAACCAACCTAACCACCCCACCCCACCTACCACACCTAACCACCCACCCCACCTACCATACCTAACCACCCACCCCACCTACCACTACCTAACCACCCACCCCACCTACATACCTAACCACCCACCCCACCTACCTCCTAACCACCCACCCCACCTACCACACCTAACCACCCACACCTACCAACCTAACCACCCACCCCCACCTACCATACCTAACCACCCACCCCCCTACCATACCTAACCACCCACCACCTACCACACCTAACCACCCACCCCCACCTACCATACCTAACCACCCACCCCACCTACCATACCTAACCACCCACCCCACCTACCATACCTAACCACCCACCCCCACCTACCACACCTAACCACCCACCCCCACCTACCATACCCCTAACCACCCACCTCTCACACACAGAGCTACAGCTCACTACGCTGATCAAGACAACGAGTGCCAGATCTTCCACGTATGTCTTCCTCTACATCAGCTCTACCCCAACAATTTCACCAGTGAATATACCTATCAGTTCAGCTTCATCTGTCCTGAGTACACTATCTTCACCCAGGTAAGAGAGAGAGAGAGAGAGAGAGAGAGAGACCCCCTACAGCACGACCCACCACTAACGACCACCACCACTGTTACCTCCCCTACAGGATGCGATGGTATGTGCCTGGGCCAATGAAGCGTTGCCTTGTGAATACGCCCACGACCTCTACTGGATGAACCTTAACTTCTTTAGAGAAGTCCCCGCTAAGGACGGCTTCGGTGTACGCTATGCTGAAGTGAACGAACCACTCCCTCAGACCCCTATCATTTAGACCCCTCTCAGATATTAGCCCCCTCCCCCCATTGATCCTTACATTTCATCAGCCCCTAATTGCTAATCTGAGTCTTGACCAGAATGAGCTTTAACAACCACCACAGGAGAGTAAAAGCCCCCCTTCCCCCTAGTCTCTTTCGTAGTGTGGTAGTTAGTCCCCCTTTTCCCAGTTAGGTAGCCCCCATGAACCACTGCAGCCCCCTACTGTCGTGAGCCTGGTAGTCAGTCACTAGTATAGCCCCAAATAGCTCTTTTTCCCTAGTGGTCAGGTAGCCCTAAGTTGCCCTGCACAAAAACCCCACAATAATCCCTCGTAGTCTAATAGCCCCTACTACTAGATAGAAGAAAAAATACTAGGAGTTTCTCAAGTAACTTGGTAAGTAATTTCCAAGTAAGAGTAAAAAACAAGATATAAGTTTATTAAGTAGTGACATTTTAGGCTCGTATTCTCTCCCGGGTTAAATGATAATGTTTTAGGCTCGTGATGTCTTTTGTTTACAAGTGAAAAATAATTATCCTCATAATATTTGTTTCAAGGCTTTCCAATATATGTAAATGATTTTATCTTAATTTAAAATCATATATGGAATAATATTTACAATTTAGAATGTTTTTAATCACCCATAAATGATAAAAAATAGAATATTAATCAAATTCTGGCGAGCAATCATAGAAAACTGTGATTAGTGACAAGGACTCGGGGGTAACTATGTTAAAACGCTTATGTTATGGGCATTGAATTGAGACTTTACACTAATTCCTCCGTTATGACTATATAACAGGTGGTTGTTGTCATGGCGAGGCAAGTTTGGGCATTGGCATTATGACTTTTCTAAACAATTAATTTTTTGGCATTATTCTTTTTGCTTAGTAATAATAATAATCGAAGAAAAATTTGCATGTATTAAAAAATGATTCTGAAAATTTGCATGTAATCAGTTCTACGTTGTTGGACCTATTCCTGTATTCTGTATGACCCTGTAACTGTATGACCCTTTAACTGTATGAGCTTGTATACTGTATGAGATTAATAACTATATACTGTATGAAATTAACTGTATACTGTATGAGACTGTATTTCCACTGTAGAACTGTTATGAGACTATTTTTATGTGCTCTGTATACTATGTAATAAACTTGTACCATTACTGTAACCTACTGTAATGTGTATGACTTTATAAAGGTATACTGTATAAACCTGTATCGCCACTGTAACGCTAAATGCTGAAGGAGAATATGTTGTACCTTGTTGCTAACTGAGATACTAACACACGTGTCAACCAATACAAAAGATGAATACATTTTGGTGTTTTAATGTTGTTTTATCATGTTTGTTGGATGTCTGTCTGTTTGTCTTTCTATCTATCTATCTCTCTCTCTCTCCTTCACACACACACACACACACACACACACACACACTCTCTCTCTCTCTCTCTCTCTCTCTCTCATCCACACAATAATAATAATAATAGGAAGCCCCTGGAAGTCGAGGATGGCCGACCCAAGGGCCACTTAGACGGTAATTTGTTTAAGGTGTAGAAACTGTCGCCAACACAACAACTACACCCTAAGTTAACAACGAAGCTGCATGACCAGTGTTTCAGGTGTAAGAAACTGTCATAAACACAACAACCACACCCTGAGTTAACAGGCCATGACCCAGTGTTTAAGGTGTAGAAGCTGTCGTCAACACAACAACTACACCCTGAGTTAACGAGCTGCATGACCCAGTGTTTAAGGTGTAGAAGCTGTCGTCAACACAACAACTACACCCTGAGTAAACGAGCTGCATGACCCAGTGTTTAAGGTGTTGAAGCTGTCGTCAACACAACAACCACACCCTAAGTAAACGAGCTGCATGACCCAGTGTTTAAGGTGTAGAAGCTGTCGCCAACACAACAACTACACCCTGAGTTAACGAGCTGCATGACCCAGTGTCAAGGAATAGTCCGAGAAGACCGGACAACTCGCCAACTGCACTGGCTAATCATTACCCCAGAGACGATCCACAAATCGATAAACATCGGGTTCCCAGTACTGCTGGGTAGAGAGGCCAATGGCGTAAAAACTTGCCCATAGTTTCACCCTGCCCGGGGGATCGAACCCAGGTCCTCGCCTGCCACCCGAGCCTGCTGATCATTAAACACACACACACACTCTCACCCAAAATACACAGCAAAGGGCAGATTACAGGGTGCCCCCGAGGGGGCTAGTTTATTGGACACCCCCTTACATCCTGTGCAAGGTGAAGCGCAGAAGCGTTTACAGCGCCCATCTGGGAAGCATGCAGAGTTCATGCTTGCCTTTATGACTAATGCATTACGGGCGTAAAAGCCTGAAGGGTCATGGTTTTTGTCAGCAAGTTAAATCCACTCCCTAATTTAACCATTTCTTGTGACCTTTGACCCCTGAGCATGACCATAAACTCCATATCTAGCAACTATTTTAGGATGAATTACCAGAAGGAGTTTTCCTGACCAATTTTAACACACACGTAAATATACTGTACCTCAAACCTATTACCTATTTTGGTCTCTTAATTTCGTGAACTTTGACCTTAATTTTGACCAATTTCCTATAATTGGTTTAATTAAAGGGAGTATTGTTTATTTGTTATTGTTGAAACAAATTGGATCACCTGAAAGAATCTCCCAGGTAGTTTATTTCACCTAACCTAAACCAAACTTCACCTGACCTAACCTAACCTGACCTGACCTGACCTAACCTAACACTAACTTAACACAAACCTAACCTAACCAACCCAAAGACACGAAAGCCATATTGTAAACAACCAATCACGTGAAATATATTACTTAAACAACTAATCACGTGAAATATTACTTAAACAACCAATCACGTGAAATATATTACTTAAACAACCAATCACGTGAAATATATTACTTAAACAACCAATCACGTGAAATATATTACTTAAACAACCAATCACGTGAAATATATTACTTAACCTAACTTAACCACAATCTGGGCCATTTTCAACCAATTAAAATGTCTTATTAAATAGTTTTGGTCATTTAAAAACTTAAATATATACAGTACAGTACTTTATATGCGAGTTACCTGGACAATATGTACTAAATATGTGAGTTACTTGGGCAATATGTGAGTTACTTGGACAATATGTACTAAATATGTGAGTTACTTGGACAATATGTACTAAATATGTGAGTTACTTGGACAATATGTACTAAATATGTGAGTTACTTGGACAATATGTACTAAATATGTGAGTTACTTGGACAATATGTACTAAATATGTGTTACCTGGACAATATGTACTAAATATGTGACTTACCTGGACAATATGTGACTTACCTGTCCATATGTACTTAAAAGGTGGTTAAATAAACTTACAATCTTCTTAAGTAAATATTTCTACTAAAGTCCTTAATTAATGTTGAAATCTTACTTATAACTTAACAAAAAATATAAGTAGAAGAAAATATATCACTTAAATTTACTTATAAATAAATAAATACGAAGTAAATAGGAATTTCAAGTTGAAATTCTATGTATACTTTACCAGCACTTAGAAGAAATTACTTATATGGGTATATCTTTAATTTTATATCCATTACTTACTTACTAAAACACACACACACACACACACACACACACACACTGAGCATTTAATTCATTACTCACCAGAGAAACAGCTGACCCACGAAACTCTTCAATCGTCCATCTCTCGTCAACTGTATAGGGAGGATGGCCGTCAATCTCTACTCTGAAAGTATACAGTAGATGGGTGAGGGTGTATACATGGATGAGGGTGTATACATGGGTGAGGGTATATACATGGGTGAGGGTGTATACATGGGTGAGGGTGTATACATGGATGAGGGTGTATACATGGGTGAGGGTGTATACATGGGTGAGGGTGTATACATGGGTGAGGGTGTATACATGGATGAGGGTGTATACATGGGTGAGGGTGTATACATGGGTGAGGGTGTATACATGGGTGAGGAATGTATGCATGGGTGAGGTGTGGCATGTGTGTGTGTGTGTGTGTGTGTGTGTGTCCTAAGCAACAATAAATTCAGCGTTCTATCATGTCAAGAATGTGTACACGAGTAGATATATTTTGCCCGCCCGCCCGCCACACACACACACACACACACACACACGGAAGACAAAGACACAGACGCCCCCTCGATGGTATTGGTGACCCTGACCTGCCCTGGTGACCCTGACCTGCCCTGGTGACCCTGACCTGCCCTGGTGACCCTGACCTGCCCTGGTGACCCTGACCTGCCCTGGTGACCCTGATCAAATATAATCTAATCTAACCGAACCTAACCTGACTTAACTTAACCTGACCAAACATAATCTAATCTAACCGAATCTAACCTGACCTAACTTAACCAAACCTAACCTGACCTAATTTAACCTAATCTAACCTAACCTAAAGAATAAGACACCCTAGTTTACTCCATCTTGAGATTAACCCAACCTAACCTAACCTAATCTAACCGAATCTAACCTGACCTAATCTAACCTAACCTAAAGAATAAGACACCCTAGTTTACTCCATCTTGAGATTAACCCAACCTAACCTAACCTAATCTAACCAAATCTAACCTGACCTAACCTAACCCAACCTAACCTAACCTGACCTAACTTAACCTAACCTAATCTTCCTTAAACCTAACCTAACCTAACCTACGAGCCCCAGGTATTTAATCATCAGGTAAAATAACCTCTGGGGTGTCTATTTTTCAGGTGATCAAGTTCGTCGAGTACAAAGCTCTATGAGGATATTATAGAGCCATTAAACCTTGCGGTAGTGAACGATAGAGGAAGTACAACCACAAACAATAACAACCGCAATAACAACCGCAATAACAGCCGCAATAACAACCGCAATAACAACCGCAATAACAACCGCAATAACAACCGCAATAACAACCACAATAACAGCATCGTGCAGCCCCAGAATTATAATCGTAAAGGGGGGAATAGAAAAGCGACGTCTGCTGTTCTTGTCTGCTGCTTCATGTCTGCTACTGCTGTTGCCGCCACCACCACCACCGCCACAAGTTCATATATAAAAGAAGCATTCGGCAACACCTCCCACTAGAGCAACGTTGGAGTCACCTCGGTCCCTTCTGCGCACCACCGCCCACCACTGCGCACCGTCTTACACCACACACTGCGCCCACGTACACCACCCCCCCCTACCTCCCTCACCTCTACGCCCACATATCCCCCCCCACCTCCCTTACATCTCCATCTGTGACGTCACTGTATCTTACCACCTCTCCTGTGACATCACTATATCTTACCACCTCTCCTGTGACATCACTATACCTTACCACCTCTCCTGTGACGTCACTATATCTTACCACCTCTCCTGTGACATCACTATACCTTACCACCTCTCCTGTGACATCACTATATCTTACCACCTCTCCTGTGACGTCACTATATCTTACCACCTCTCCTGTGACATCACTATATCTTACCACCTCTCCTGTGACATCACTATATCTTACCACCTCTCCTGTTGCCTCTCGTGGTCTCTTCAGCTCGACTTCCAAAGGTGCGTAAGTTGTTGTTGTTGTTGTTGTTGTTGTTGTTGTTGTTGAGCCGGTTTAAGGAAAGGAAGAAAACCGGTTCTTGGTTGAGGTTCTGTATGTGGTAATGACGGCATATTTTGTGTTGTGGGGGGTGGTTACTGATGGAAAATCTGCAGTGAAATGGTGATAGTGAAGTGCTGACAACAGTGATATTGATAACAAGTGCTGATAACTGTGATATAACAACTGCTAACAACTGTGAAATGATGACAAGTGCTGACAACTGTGAAATAACAAGTGCTGACAACTGTGAAATAACAAGTGCTGACAACTGTGAAATGATAACAACTGCTGACAAATTTGAAATGATAACAAGTGCTGACAACTGTGAAATGATAAAGTGCTGACAACAGTAAAACGGTAACAAGTGCTGACAACAGTGCAACAGTAACAAAGGTTAGACAAACAACAGGACAAAGCACAAACAGGTTCAGTGTGTGTCAACCGGTGTTGCTTGGCATTTCCTCCAACGTAAAAAAAAAAATATAATCCACCTCACTCCAGTATATTTACCCCTTCCTCCTCTCTTACCCCTTCCTCTTCTCTTACCCCTTCCTCTTCTCTTACCCCTTCCTCCTCTCTCTACCCCTTCCTCTTCTCTCCCTTCCTCCTTCTTAACCCTTCCTCTTCTCTCCCTTCCTCCTCTCTACCCTCCTTCTTCTCTTTCCTTTCTTTCTTTCTTACCCTTCCTCCTTCTTACCCCTTCCTCTTCTCTTACCCCTTCCTCCTCTCTACCCCTCCCCTCTTTCTACCTTCCTCTTCTCTTCCCTTCCTCCTCTCTCCCCTTCCTCTTCTTACCCCTTCCTCCTCTCTTCCCTTTCCTCTTCTCTTACCCCTTCCTCCTCTCTTACCCTTCCTCCTCTCTACCCCTTCCTCCTCTCTTACCCCTTCCTCCTCTCTTACCCCTTCCTCTTCTCTTATCCTTTCTCTTACCTTCTCCTCTCTCTTCCCTCCTCCCTTCCTCTTCTTACCCTTCCTCTTCTCTTACCTTCCCTTTCTCTTCTCCCTTCCTCCTTCTTACTTCCTCTTCTCTACTCCCTTCCTCCTCTCTTACCCCTTTCCTCTTCTCTTACCCCTTCCTCTTCTCTTACCCCTTCCTTTTCTCTTACCCCTTCCTCCTCTCTTACCTCTTCCTCTTCTACCCTTCCTCCTCTCTTACCCCTTCTTCCTCTCTACTCCCTTCCTCCTCTCTTACCCTTCCTCCTCTCTACCCCTTCCTCCTCTTACCCCTTCCTCCTCTCTTACCTTCCTCCTTCTCTTACTTTCCTCCTTCTACCCCTTCCTCTCTTCTTATCCTTCCTCCTCTCTACCCCTCCCTTTCTCTTCCTTCCTCCTCTCTTACCCTTCCTTCTTCTCTTTCACTCTTCCTCCTCTTACTCCCTTCCTCTTCTCTTACCCCTTTCCTCCTTCTCTACCCCTTCCTCCTCTCTTACCCTTCCTCCCTTCTCTTCCTTCCTCCTCTCTTACCCCTTCCTCTCTCTCTTACCCCTTCCTCCTTCTCTTACCCCTTCCTCCTCTTCTTACCCCTTCTCCTTCTCTTACCCCTTCCTCCTCTCTTACCCTTCCTCCTCTCTTACCCCTTCCTCCTCTCTACCCCTTCCTCCTTCTTTACCCCTTCTTCCTCTTCTCTTACTTCTTCCTCTTTCTTACTCCCTTCCTCTCTTACCCCTTCCTCCTCTCCCTTCCTCCTTCTTACTTCCTTCCTCTTCTCTTCCCCTTCCTCTTCTTCTCCTTCCTCTTCTACCCCTTCCTCCTCTCTTACCTTCCTCCCTTCTACCCCTTCCTCCTCTTACCTCTTCCTCCTCCTCTTACCCCTTCCTCTCTTCTTACCCTTCCTCCTTACTCCCTTCCTCTTCTCTTACCCCTTCCTCCTCTCTTCCCCTCCCTTCTTCTTACCCCTTCCTCCTCTCTTTCCTTCTTTCTTCTTACCCCTTCCTTCTCTCTTACCCCTTCCTCCTCTCTTACCTCCCTTTTCCTCCTTCTTACCCCTTCCCTTCTTCTCTTACCCTTCCTCCTCTCTTACTCCTTCCTCCTCTCTTACCCCCTTTCCTCTTCTTACCCTTCCTCCTCTCTTACCTTCCTCCTTCTTACCCCTTCCTCCTCTCTTACCCCTTCCTCCTCTCTTACCCCTTCCTCCTCTCTTACTTCCTCCTCTCTTACCCCTTCCTCCTCTCTACCCCTTCCTCCTCTCTCCCTCCTCTTACCCTCCTCTTCTTACCCTCCTCTTCTACCCCTTCTCCCTCTTCTTACCCCTCCTCCTCTCTTACCCTTCCTCTTTCTTCTACCCCTTCCTTCTTCTCTTACCCCTTCCTCCTACCCTCTTCCTCCTTCTTACCCCTTCCTCTTCTCTTACCCTTCCTCCTCTCTTACCCCTTCCTCCTCTTCACCCCTTCCTCCTCTCTTACCCTTTCCTCCTCTCTTACCTTCCTCCTCTTACCCCTTCCTCCTCTTACCCCTTTCCTCTTCTTACCCCTTCCTCCTTCTTACCCCTTCCTCCTCTCTTCCTTTCCTCTTACCCCTTCCTCCTCTCTTACCCCTTCCTCCTCTCTACCCTTCCTCTTCTCTTACCCCTTCCTCCTCTCTTACCCCTTCCTCTTCTTACCCCTTCTCCTCCTCCTCTCTTACCCCTTCCTCTTTCTCCCCTCCTCTTCTCTCTCCCTTCTCTTCTCCTCTTCTCTTACCCCTTCCTCCCTCTACTCCCTCCTCTCTACCCCTTCCTCCTCTCTACCCTCCCTCTCTTCTCCTCTTCTCTTACCCTCCTTCTCTCTTTCTTACTCCCTCTTTCCTCTCTTCTACCCTCTTCCTCCTCTCTACCCTTCCTCCTCTACCCCTTCCTCCTCTTACCCCTTCCTCCTCTCTTACCTCCCTCTTCTCTTCCCTTCCTCCTCTCTTACCCTCCTCCTTCTCTTACCCCTTCCTCCTCTCTCTTACCCTCCCTCTTCTCTTACCCCTTCCTCCTCTCTTACCTCCCCTCTTCTCTTACCCCTCCCCTCTTCTCTTACCCCTCCTTCTCTTACCCCTTCCTCTTCTCTTACCCCTTCCTCCTCTCACCCCTTCCTCCTCTCTTACCCCTTCCTCCTCTCTTACCCTTCCCTCTTCTCTTACCCCTTCCTCCTCTCTTACCCTTCCTCCTCTCTTACCCCTTCTCCTCTTACCTTCCTCCTCTCTTACCCCCTCTTCTCTTACCCCTCCTCTTCTCTTACCCCTTCCTCCTCTCCCTCTTCTCTTACCCTTCCTTCTCTCTTACCCCTCCCTCTTCTCTTACCCCTCCCTCTTCTCTTACCCTCTCCTCTCTTACCCCTTCCTCCTCTCTTACCCCTTCCTCCTCTCTTCCTCCTTCCTCCTCTCTTACCCCTTCCTCCTCTCCTTCCTCCTCTCTTACCCCTTCCTTCTCTACCCTCCCTCTTCTCTACCCCTCCCTCTTCTCTTACCCTTCCTCCTCTCTTCCTCTTCTCTTCCTTCCTCCTCTCTTACCTTGTCATTTCCCCCCCCTCCCCACCCATGCCCTAGCACGCGTCTTTCACCAATAAATCTGGAGTCACTAGAGAACAACATCTTCCCGCCGCCGCCATGACTAGAATAATAATGTCAACAATCTCTGTATTTTCTTTGTTGTGGTCACGGTTTTATTTTATTTTTTTGTCTTTTAACGTATTTTTATTTTCTCACGGCGTCATTCAGGAGTAGAACTCAAAGTGAACGTCTCTGACCATTCCGCTATCCGGGATTACGCACCGTAAGGTCGAGATAATTATCTTTAGAAAAATAAAGATAATTTTAACGAGCTGGTAACTGTGTGTTGGAGCATGTCACAGTTGCCAGTTAGTGTGATTTATGTGAACTCATTTTATAAAATTCTTCTCTTCCTGTATAAGAATTTCATATATGTTTGTCTATATATTTTCTAACAGTATTTACAATTTTAAAACCACGAGGAACAGTTCAGACAATTTGTTTTTCTTTAAAGCTCAGTTGACTAATATGGATATTTGGCAATGGTTCAGGCGTTGGCTGTCAGGCTGCTCTATCGGGGTAACTAAAAAGAAACTCTTAAGTAAATAAGATCAAATTTGTAAGTAACATTGCTAAGTAGGAATATTTAACACCTTCGTTAACCTAAGGATGAATTTTAGTGTTGTATAAGTTAGATGTACTTTCTTAAGATAATAGTAGGTACAATAGAATTAAATATAAATTGCATATGTTTATAAATATCTCGTTAAGTAGATTTTATAAGATACCCCACACAGACCAGATTTTCAAATTTCCTTTATTTTATTCCACATCACAACCCAAATGGCCCCCAAATCATGTCTACCATAAATAAACTACTCGATTATATCATTAACAGAAAAACATCACTGGTTGTCTGAGATGATGGCGGTCATGATTGATTTGGAGACGAAAAAGACGATAAGGTTACATAATGCATATACGTCTGTCTGTCTGTCTCTCCCTGGGTCATGTCGGTCCGTCCTCTCTTCTCTCCCTTCCTTCCTCCCTGTCTGTCTCTCACCCCCCTGTCCCCCCCTCTGTCTATATCTTCCTCCTTACCTGTGTATTTCTTCCTTCTTGTCTCCCTCTCGTTCCTCTTCCCTGTCTCTATCTCTCCTTTCTCTCCGTCTCTACCTCTCCTTCCCTCCCCTTCCTCTCTACCTCTCCCTTCTCTCCCTCTCTCTACCTCTCCTTCCTTCCCCCCTCTACCTCTCCTTCCCTCCCTCTCTCTACCTCTCCTCCCCTCCCTCTCTCTACCTCTCCTTCCACTCATTTATCATTCGAGATGTACCGTTAATATTAGTGTGGCGCCGTACCGTTAAGGCGCCGTACCGTTGGTCCTGTACCGCGGTGGTGTTCACGTAGGGGCGTTGTACCGTTAACTCATCGCCGTGTCCCTATATAGTGATGCTGTACCGCTATTAAACAGGTTTTAACTATATACCGTTAGATAGAATGAGATCACCTTTATCCTGCCTCGCTCCTCACTACCACAACTACTACCATAACTATTACTACTATTACTACTACTACCACTATCCTATTACTACTACTACTAACAGTAATAATATTCATAAAATTACGTTATATCGGAATTTCTTAATAAATAAATCTAAACTTACTCGAATAAATAAAAAAACAACTTCCCTGAATAATTAAATCTTGAAAAATTAATTAAATCTGATTACCGTTAATAATTACAACACCAACTCGGGAACAACACAGCTGGTCTTGACATTATTAAACGCTTCTAAAACATATTTCTCACAATAATACACTCTTATTAATGGTGTCTATAGCATCCTGAGTTACTTATTGTCTCTATTTATCATTATGGAAGGAAATTATTGGCTAAAACTTACGTGAAATTGAAAAAAATGAAGGTTTGATTTGACCCCCCCGTCTGTTGGAAATTTGGGCGGCAATTCCTAGTAAAAAGAAAACCAAATTACTTAAGGGGATACCACTCCAGATTGAGTTTCGGTGTTAAACTTTATTATATTTCCCTCTAAAGCACATTTTAGAATGTTAATTGATGTAAAGGTGGTATAAATTTGTATTTATAATTTTAAAGTTATAGATTGATAGCCAAATTCTACTCATAATACGAAAACTTTGAAACAATTCAAAAGACAAGGTGTTGCTGCTAGACGTGGTAGTGGTGTAAACTTATTCAACTTTATGATCTAATTGTTGTTACTTTTCAATTATAGTCAAATTATACGCTAAGATTATTTCTAGTTTGTAAGGCTAATGTTCCTACAATTGTAACGTTTTGTTTTCAGTGTTCCAATGTATTTATATAAATCAGTTTAGTAAAGTAACAGCCTCTGTGATGATTACCAAAATAATTCATTTTTGTTCGGGGTATATTTTGATAAATTATACTTGATGGGACAAAATTGTACCCAAAAAAATCCCGGTTACTATTTTTTTTCTTATATTGGCAGGACCTCAGGATCTCCCATCACTATATTTAACAAGACATAATAATAATGGATGTACTGGGGGAAAAACACGTAAGTTAAGATATAAACACCTGAGCCTCGCCCAGAGAAGGCCGCTTATATTGCCAGTCAACTTTTTGTGTCCAACAGGGAATGAAAGCAAAACACTATCAGTATTTTTTTCTAGGGTAAAAGTATTATTTTTCCTTGAGTGGTGAGGCAGACAAGAGGATAAATTAAGTACAAAAAGAAGCCCTGTTTTGTGTTTTTTGTTCAATGTTGTCACCATGGATCCATTTAACTCGGATAAAAGAATTGACCACAAGATAGCATTTCCACACACTAGACAATTAGGATATGGTTAGATCAGTTGAAATGTTCCCTCTGGAATGCCCATGGATTCACGTGAAGATTAGGCACCCTAGCTTATTTCACCTGATGATTGAACACCATAATGCTAACCTAACCTAACGTAAACCCTCCAGGTAGCGTTAGTGTTTGATCATCAGGTGATATAAGCTGGGGTACCTAATCTTCACATAATTCTCGCAATGTCCTGAAATATATTATCTTATTTCCAAGGTTAAAACACGCTGGGACAAAACGTATTTAAACTAGAGATCCAGGGGTCAAAATCTCCTCCTCCAGCTTTCAACACAACTAGACAAACAAGCGTTCCAGATGTATCTTGAATCTATCGGTAAATTGTCTTCTAAACCTGGACAATAAAACAACTTGACACTCAGTGAAGGCCGTGAAATTACCAGCAAATGACATTAGTTTCTTTTGCCCGTCAACCTGTTTGGTGAGACGGCGGCTGCAAGTCACTCACTCAAGACAGACGGCGGCGGCTAGGCTTTAACGAAATAACTAGGCTGTACTGTTCTTACACACATACCACTACTGATAACGAATACTGAACCGAATCATTTAACAATCTATGCTGTACTACATAACCTGGGTACAAATTCCTGCGAGCATTAAAATAAAAACTTTAAAATTACAGACTAATAAACCAAATATTTCCAAAGATTTTAAATGGCTTCAAATGCAGTTTAATGTTGGTGATAATCTGGATGTTATTGTTATATTTTTTTCGTAATTGTTATATCTTAATTTACGAAAGACAAATTATTAATGGAACCTGGCGGGGGATTTAACCTCAAGTGGGGTATAAATTATATTGGAATTTTTGCCACGTTTAGGGAATTTTCCTGGTATTGTGGTGTTGTGGGGAGACATTACAGCTCACCTGAAGATTAGCCCCACCTTAAGTAACCACCTGAAGAATAGCCCCCCCACCTAAAGTGACCACCTGAAGAATAGTCCCACCCAAAGTGACCACCTGAAGAATAGCCCCACCCACCTAAAGTGACCACCTGAAGAATAGCCCCACCCAAATTGCCCACCTAAAGATTAACCCCTGACCTTAATAATAAGATCCCAAATTATTTTTTCCCATCATTCTGTGTAAAGTTATCGCGGGGTGAAGGACAACCAGCTCTAATGACAGTCTTATAAACGAGGAAGAATATTGACCAGTGTGTGAAATAATATGACAAATCTAGTGTTTTATTTAGTTCAGCTTGAAATTGATATATGAGTGAAGGAATTAACTTGATGTGTGGCCATGTTACGTCTGAACTGTGTGAGTGAGTATGTGTCAAATGTTAACAAGATTAGATCCTCCTTTAACGAGTAAGTATGTTAAGTGTGACAATATTAGGAACTACTTCAAGTGTGTAAGCGTGTTCAAGTGCATCGTGTTGGGAAATCGAGTGTGTGTGTGTGTGTGAGCTGGAGTGATGTATAGATAACCGATCTATTTAGAGACGACGTTGAAAGTTGATTGGATGCAAGACGCCAGAGGACACAAACACATCCAACAAACACCAGATATTTTGACCGGCAGCTGATAATTTGCTGATAATTTTCTCCTACTTTATTGCTCACTACTGACGTCATGTACCCGTTCCCCCCCCCCCCTCTCTCTCTCAGTACCTTGTGTTTAAGCCCCAGCTCTTTTAATCTTTTAGCCCTTACTTTTAACTCCCTCAGCCCTTGATTCATACCCCCTAGCCCTCGTTTCTGACTCACACCCTCCCAGCCCTTAGCCCTGATTCAGACCCCTAACGCCACAGTTCTTATTTCTAAATCCAAATTACCCAGCTCTCGCCCCTTAACTGCCCAGGTGAGGCGAGGTGAGGGCTGGGACAAGCTCAGAATACCTCAGGGGTTAGTGACCCAGGCTGGTTCTTCTCCACACCCACCCCCTCTTCACCTCCTCCCCCCGTTTCTTCTTCTTCCTCCTCCTCCTCTTGTTTCTCTTCTTCCTCCTCCTCCTCCTGTTTCTCCTCTTCCTCCATTACTCTTCTTGATAATGCCTAATCAATGAATTCAACCGCATGACTTTTAATTGCAGGTTAATAAACAAAACACCTAACCTGTTCACTAGCTGTCCACAGATAGATGTTGAGTATAATTGACATATACGTTTACGGTTGGTTCAGTGCGTATGTAAACAATGCAGGTGTAATGTACCTAGACAATGCAGGTGTAATGTACCTAGACAATGCAGGTGTAATGTACCTAGACAATGCATGTGTATAATGTACCTAGACAATGCAGGTATATAATGTACCTAGACAATGCAGGTATATAATGTACCTAGACAGTGCAGGTATACAATGCACCTAGACAGATGGTTAAAAGTCAAATTTACCTAAGAATTATTGTCTCTTAATTACAGGTAAAGAACACCTGACTATACCAATACCTGGCCACTCATCGCCATGTGTTGTATTACAGTCACATCTAACAGAACTAATATGTGACTACACTAACTCCCCCCCTCCCCTCAACCCTCCCTCACCCCCTTCCCCTCCCTCCCCTCAACCCTCCCCTCAACCCCTTCCCCTCTCCCCCCTTCCTCACTCACCCCCTTCCCCTCCCCCCCAACCCGGACCTGGACCACTGTATATATTTTTTGTGCTCAGTCAGTTATACTGTATCTGGTTAAGGGAGGTAGGGGTATGGGAGGGTGGGCAGGGTAGGGTGGGGGTAGGGAAGGGTAGGGTAGAGTAGGGTAGGGTAGGGTAGGGTAGGGTAGGGTAGGTTAACTTAGGTTGGGTTTACTGGTCATCGTCTAAGTTGGCAATACTGTAATCCAGGTTATATTAAACTGTATTATACTGTAATCCAGGTTATATTATATTGTATTATACTGTAATCCAGAGTACAGTAATGTGTATTAACCCATTTCATCTTTATTTCAGGGTCACAATGTTACGGCTGATGCTGATAGCAGGTGAGTTCCTTATTTACACTATTTATTAATGACATCACCTGAAAATTAACCCACCTAGCTTATTTCACCTGAGGATTAGCCCCCCCACCCCACCCCATAATGCTACCTGGGGGCTTTGGTTGGGTTTGGTTGGGTGAGTTTGGTTGGTTAATCTTCAGGTGAAATAAGCTTGGGGCTACTCTTCAGGTGATGTAATTAAAGAACAAAATTGAATCAGACAGACAGACAGAGGAAGTCTATGTAGAGTGCGTGTACATACTGTATTTGTTGTCTAAGTCCTTTCCTCTAACTTTCTACACTCGAGAGAAAGTATAAGTAGAGTATTAGTTAAAAGAAAGTAAAATAAAATATCATCAACTCTCTCCTCCTCTCACTTTCAACATTACTTCTCTCTTTCTCACTCACTCACTCTCTCTCACTCACTCACTGACTCCTCCATTGCCAAAACCAGTTCCATCTCTTTATCAAAACATGAATGATAACAGAGGGACCAGTTAGTCAATATCCTCTGTGTCTTGAGGTTTATTTGCATATTTCTTCGTCCCTCACAAACATGACTGACAAATAAAGATAAGAAAATTGATAATTAATTTTCCTCACTGTCGAATTCACAAACACCTAAGTCGTTATATTTACTTGTGGCAGCCATTGTGTTATTTTTTATGCCATTTTATCTGTCATAGTCGTGTCATAGCTTCAATATACACACCATTAATTGTTGTCATATTCTGGCATATGTATTAAGGTACACAATGACGTGATATAGATTAGATTCTAATTGGTTCTTTTGTCTTAGCTGAATGTAACTCGAATTTTTATTGGTTGTCATGCCCTAAGTAACCCAAATTGGATTTTTATTGGTTCTTAGGGTGAATTTTTTCCCAGTGAATATAAGTTACATTACACTTAAATACAGTACAATGTAACTTCTCAGTACACCTTCATTTGAGTACAATTTAACGAATATTTACATCTGAGTACATTATAATTATCAAGTACAGTACATTTCCTCCAGAGTACAGTGTAACAAGTACAGATGCACCTTCACACATCATAATTCATTGCCTGATTACACTTGTGTCATCCCTAATATTACCTTACGGCAGAATTCTCAGCAGATCATGGGTTAAATTCCTCTTAATTAAAGATTTAATCACCTGAGAAGTCATTACCTCGACTGACTTTCATTTATGAGATGGTAATTACACATCCTAAATGGCATCCTAATTACACTGAGACTCTTCCTGGTCTAGTTACTGTGACTTGTTTTATTATATATTCTGGGTAGTTTATATATTTAACAATCTATCTCTAAGGTTAGGTTAGGTTTGGTTAAGACAGGAAGGATAGATTGGGTTGCGTTAGATTAGGTTGGATTTGGTTAGGTTAAGTTAGGTTAGGTTAAGAGTAATTAAATACAGACTGCAGTTGAGTCAAAATTGATTTACTCCCGCAGATAAGAAAGTCATTTACTCTGAACAGCGTGGGTGGCCCCTGTACACACCCACAAGACTCCAGCTTAGTTTAGACTGAGTTAGATTAAGTTATTTCTCAGTTAGATCAAGTAATGTAGTGGATGAGTGGATAAAGTACTTGCCATCCGTCCTAATGGTCGTTGGTTCACTCCCAGGGCGCCCTCAGCTGTTAATGGGTACCTAACTTTACAATTGGGGAAGTGAAGGTGGTTAAGTGCAGTGCTGGCCACACTATCTGTGTATACTGAAGGTTCGATATACAATGCACTGTACCACCCTGCCCCTAATGGCCTATCAACCACATAGAACCCAATTTGATAGTTAGATTATGAAAAATTATATCCTTAAACTGATTCAACTAGTCACCCTCGTCCTGACCAGCATGTGTGGCGGCCGGCGTGTGGTCCGCGGCTCTCCAGGTCCCCCGGGAATCCAAACTCCTGTACACCAAGACCATCGCCGCCTCCATCATCAGCAGCGCCCCACCCGGAGCTAGACTCATCGGGACTCGAGGCGACCTTCCTCCACTCATCGAGAGACTCATCCACAACGCCACACGGATTAGATATAATATTGTTGACACTTTTCGCTGTAATGGCAGGGTGAGTCTAACTACCCATGGACACCTTAGTTTATTTCACCCAAGGATTAACCAACCTAACACTAACCTAACCCCCAGGGAGCATTAGGATGGTTAATCTTTAAATGAAATCAGCTCAGGTGTTTTATCTCCAGGTGATCCATTTTATCTTAGGGGTACAGCAGTCATCATGCTATCTGATCTACTGGACCACAATATCATTCCTGGTAATATATTTCTCCCAAAACTTCATAATAAGTGACTGTTGTACCTCACTGTACTTGCCACCTTAACTGATACACAATTTCTGAAGTATTTTTATCACCATATCACTTCTTATTAACTGTACACATCAGGTGGAACTGTAATCACAAGCACCCAACACTGACACCTGCCTCCTCTCCCCCCCCCCCACCAGGTATATGGTTATTATGCCGACCAGGATAACGACTGCCAGATCTTCCACATCTGTGTCCCGATGCAGCAATTATTCCCCGATCTGTACGATGCCGAGGACATCTATCAGTTCTCCTTCATATGTCCAGCGTACACCATCTTCACACAGGTAACGGCATCGCTTACACTCAGTTTTGTATTTCTCTCCAGCGAAACCAGAAGAAATTTTAGGTTCGCCTCCTGCCTCTCCATCTTTAAATTTCCTACCTGTCTTTCCATCCCTAAATTGTGTCATTATGTACTAGAGACTTCACTTATATTTGGCAAAAAATGTTTATATTACTTTAAATAGTCCCAGCTAACCCAGGCAAGCATAGAAAATGGTCAAGAAACAATGCTGATGATGATAATAATGATGATGATGGCGATGAAGATGATGATGAAGATTGTGTTGATGATGACGGTGATTTATAAATAGGCACAATTACGTCATAATCTCCGCAATACGTCACTTTATGTGTGTCCCATTGTATTCCTCAGGACGCCATGGTGTGTGCGTGGGTGGACTCTGCATTCCCTTGTTCAGAGGCTCACCACTTATACGACCGCAACAACAACTTCTTCGTCGTACCTGCAGAGGAAGTCTACAGAGAGGCCCCAGTATCTACAACTACTACTACTACTACTACTACAACTGCATCCACTACAACAACTTCTACTAGAAAGCCCGTGTCTCGACCATTTTGGACATACTTCCGTTCGACATTAGCATCGTCACCCAAGCCTACGACACAGTTCACCCCCACAGTCAATCAGCCAATCACACCACAGATAGAACTACTACCACCCCCATCAACGCTACCCCCGGAGACGACCCCACAAGAGCCATCAACTACACTACTTCCATAACCAAGGAAAAAAGTCCCTTACATGTCTCTTTCTGTCACTTCAAATCCTTGTCTTAAAGTCTCCATCTCTTCCTTTATCAGCTTCCTACTTTTAACACAAGATGGCAGGTTAGCTTGGAGTCCCTTCGTTCGTTCATCCATTAACCTGTAAACAACAACGCTAATGTAAATAAAGCCACGAAAGGTTTTGATTGGGTTAGATATGGCAACCTGGTGGCTATGTTTGTAACTTAAACCCGATGAAAGGTTGGGACAATGACAGAGAATTTCTATTGTTCTTCTTGTACCTCTCGTCATGTAGACTCATTGATTCATTATATTTGTACGGTCACTCAAAAAACTCTATACAAAATTGTGTTGAAAAAATATAACAACACTGAAGGATTTTGACAACACTATAGAGACAACAGGAGTCACAGTGTTCGTTCTGAAATTCATCGATCACCTCAACCCCACAAGTAGAGACATTTAGAGTGACTGTACCTTAATACTGTAACCATTTTGTGGGAAAGACATTTAGTTATGTACTTACAGTGGGCATTATTACTCTTAAGTACTGTAATTCTGACTCTTAGGGCATTAATCCAGCATTATGTATTATACTGTATATGTTGGATAATTTGAAGGCATTATAGCATTAAGTACTTTACCACGAAGAGTATCATTAAAATGTTATATTAGTTAGTGCAGTTAGTAAATTGATCAGTGTTTGCTAACTATCCCCTAATACTGTGTTATATAAGTTGTTGTGTCAGCGGAGACAACTTAACACAGCTTACCATGGTTGTGGTTGGTGCAGCATTTACAATAATTTAATAATGATATAATAGCACATTAACTACCAGTGATGTTGTGTTGGCAGCAGTACCAACACTTAAGAGATTGGTGTAAATAACTCATTAATTCTGTTGTTGTTGTCAGTAGTACCAACACCTCAACACTGGTCTAAATAACTCAATAATTCTGTTGTGTTGTCAGTCGTACCAACACTTAGAGATTGGTGTAAATAACTCATTAATTCTGTTGTTGTTGTGTTGGCAGTAGTACCTACACCTCAACACTGGGTTAAACAGCTCACTAACTATGGGTGTACAGTAGCAACAACTTCTACACCTGTAATCAATAATAGTTTTAGTCTGTACCTGATAACACTGATGCTAGTGAACCTGATACTATCTGTGTGTCTATACTAACCTCTGTGTTAATATCGTGCCAAAAATAAACAATCACGTCAAAACAGATCAACGATTCATCAATTTCTGACTAAAAAACACAGAACATTTTATGAGGTGCTACAAACAAGAAGTAAATAAGTGATAAACATTAAATAAATAAATAAAAGTAAAAACGTAATAGATAAATAAATAAAAGTAAAAGGTAATTAAAGTTTAGAGGAAAGTTTGATGATTATAAAGAAACAAAACCACATCCCAAGTTGGGTTTGTCTCCTGTCCTGGTCTTATCCACAGCACCTCATAACTAAATCATAATACAGTCAAACCTCTATTTAACGGACTATACGGAGCTGAAAGTCCATTATATCGAGGGTCTGTTAGATGTGAGACCCCCATCTAAAGAACTATATAGTGATAAAAGTCCATTATATCGAGGGTCAGTAAGATGTGAAAACCCCATCTAAAGAACTGTATGGAGAGAGAAATTCATTATAGGGAGGTTTAGCTGTTACAATTACTATATTATATACAGTTAAAAGTCCTATCGCCTCTGCTACTGCCCCATGAACCCCGGGATTCGGACTCATGAACCCGAAGCAGTAAATATTGATACATTATCCCGTTCATAAATGCTTCAAATCCACGAGTCTGAATCTCCGGGTTAATGAAGCAGCAGACAGGGACTTTGGACCATAACTGAACTACTAGTGGGTAAGGTGAGGGTATATGTCATGACAGAGATGCAGTAAGTGGGTATCTCTTGGTGTGGAGGAGGAGGTGGAAGAGGAGGAGGAGGAGGAAGAGGAGGAGGAGGAGGAAGAGGAGGAGGAGGAGGAAGAAGAATACCACACTAAAATACATCTATTATAGCAATTAAGAGAAAGTGAAAGATATATACAGGTATCCCCCAACACACGAATGGGTTAGTATCCCCCAAAAAATAACACTCGGGTGAATTTACGTACCACGAATAGATAAACATATGGGGAAAATAAGGTTCAGTTCCCCAATGACAAAAATACCCCTAAAACAGAGACTCATAAGATATCAATTCTTCCTACAGTGATAACAAAGTCTATACTGTAGACTGTTACTCCATTTAGCCGGTACAGTCAGTTCTGCTATAACGTGATAGTTGTGTTCTTGTAAAACATCGTGCTATAGAAATTCGCGTAATAGAAATAACAGGGTTTATGGAGAAAATAGGGTTAGGTGCAGATTACTACTCGAAATCGAAAAAAAAATTAGTAGTTACCCTAACACAAAGGATAGCACAGTCTAAATAAATGTTACATTCATATCTAATATTGAAATCATACAGTAAATGTAACACTTTACCTTAAAAAAATATGAATATAACTTGATGGGGGAGAAGGGTGATTTTGAGGTTGATAACATCGAGCTTCTCTTCAAGTGTTATATCCTTTCTTTTACGATCATCACCGGGAATGCGATCACCAGAATGCTTCTTGGAGATATTCTTCTTTACCATATTCACAGTTAATACCACAAAATTGGAGAAATAGTAAGCAAAAATCGCGTTACAGCAAACAAGCGTTCGCATTATACAAATATCGTTCCTCTATTCATAAATCGCGTTAGAGCCAATTCGCGTTGTCAAAACACGAGCTATAGCAGAACTCACTGTACATCTATAATGGTGACAGACAGACAGACAACACTGAAGAAACATAGCTGGGTGAATTTACATAAAGAATGGACTACAGGTATATTGATGATGATGATAATAAAAGCAATAATAATAATAATAATAATAATAATAATAATAATAATACAGTAATAATAATAATAATACTAGTATTGTAATCAAAATACTACTACTGTACTACTACTAATAATAATAACACTGCAATAATAAAAGTACAATAATAATAATAATAATTCAATACCATAACCTGTAAAAGACTATATTATATGGAAGTAAATTTGTATTCCAAAAATGTGTATGAAAAATTTAATATAATTTTTCTTAATTAGGAGTTAAATTTACAGGCAGCAAGTAGGTAGATGGTTTATTTTAGCATTAACCCTTAAATGGCAACTAAGGCTTCCCGTTCTGCTCTCCTCCCTTCTATATGCACAAAAATGGAACACAGGGAACGTGAAACTTCTACTGATGATGGCCACCGTCCCTACAGCTAACTTCCACTGATGATGGCCACCGTCCCTACAGCTATCTTCCACTGATGATGGCCACCGTCCCTACAGCTAACTTCCACTGATGATGGCCGCCGTCCCTACAGCTAACTTCCACTGATGATGGCCACCGTCCCTACAGCTAACTTCCACTGATGATGGCCACCGTCCAAACAGCTAACTTCCACTGATGACGAATGCCATTTAAAGGTTAACAAAAAACTACGGTAAATCTAAGAGAGGAATAATAATAACAATAATATATTCATTATCTCATTCCAAAATATATTTAGTAATACATAAACAATTGTCACATGATAGATTATATTCATACACTGATTAAAATATCCATATTAATATACCAACTCTGTTATTTTATTTCCCCCTAAAAGATATGGTACTGATCTGAGGTGCCCGGCAGACACAGTAGCTTGTTTCAGGGTCATGTACAGGGTGTGTCAGGTCATGCACCATACTGTACAGGGTGTCATAGGTCATACAAAATATTGTACAGGGTGTGTCATAGGTCATACTGTACAGGGTGTGTCATAGGTCATACTGTACAGGGTGTGTCATAGGTCAAGACACCCTGTAGTACTGTATTGCGTAAAAGTTTCAATATTGCCACAGAGTTTAATATCTGCCGGGGGTAACATAACTATACTGTATGTAAAATAATACTCTGTTGTGCAAATTTGACACCATTTAGGGATTTTCTGTGCCAATTTGACACCATTTTGGGAGTTTTCTGTGCAAATTTGACACCATTCAGGGATTTTCTGTGCAAATTTGACACCATTTTGGGAGTTTTCAGTGAGTCATTGCTAAATTGAGTCAGTCTGATATACCCGACATCAACATCAACGGCAAAAAAAAAAAAATAATATAAGAATCACTAACAATTAATTTGAGTTCCGCTCTTACTGGCCAGCATCACCTAGTGTGTGTGTGTGTGTGTGTGTGTGTGTGTGTGTGTGTGTGTGTGTGTGTGTGTGTGTGTGTGTGCTATAGAGGATTGTATAACACAGTGTGGCATCATCTTGCTCATCCACCACTTGAGGATAAAAATCATATCTTGTATTCCATATTAGGATATAAATGTGGGACTTATTTTAACCCCCAAGTGAAGTTAGTTAATCCGAATATCCTGTTAATGGTCTCTTTTGATTGGTTAAAAAACATGATAGATTATCTCTCATCTGATTGGTTGAGAATCATTGAGAGTTCTTTACATGACTGCTTATCTCTCATCTGATTGGCTGAGAGACATAACGCATCTTCATTTTGACCTATCCCATTACCTGATATATACACGTCCTTATCTGTAACACCTCATGACCCCAATACCCCAGGAAACTGAGAGGTCAACCACAACATATGACCTCCAGACTGCCTTAACACCCCTCCCTCATTCCCTCCTCCAAGAACTCCTCCCGGCATCCATCCCAAGCCATCACCTGCGTATACCTCCTACAAGGCCTCTGCATACTCCACCCTCTGACAACTGGCTAGGACCTGGAAGCCATTTTATACCATTAGTTCAAGATTCTTCACAAACATGATTTTTCTATATAAGGAGCAGCAGTATAATGATCAAGGAGCAGCAGTATAATGATCAAGGAGCAGCAGTATAATGATCAAGGAGCAGCAGTATAATGATCAAGGAGCAGCAGTATAATGATCAAGGAGCAGCAGTATAATGATCAAGGAGCAGCAGTATAATGATCAAGGAGCAGCAGTATAATGATCAAGGAGCAGCAGTATAATGATCAAGGAGCAGCAGTATAATGATCAAGGAGCAACAGTATAATGATCAAGAGGTACCAGTATAATGATCCACACAGATTGTCCTACAGCAGATATTCTTCAGCTAGACATAATAAGCATAAACAAGCAAGCAGGTTGGAGAGAAAGTACCGTAAGTAGTAAATAAGTAAGTACCGGTAAGTAGTAAATAAGTAAGTATCGGTAAGTAGGGAACTACTGTATATATATATGTCCTAAAGGATAGATATAACATGGGGTCACATCTTCTGGGAGGAGGGGAGGGGAAGGGGATCGCGTGCTGGTACATTAACGTTTCTAAATACTCCGAGGGATTATGGGTAAGGGGGGGTGTACGTGTCCCCTATGTTAGGCTAATGACGGCATCTATTGTGGAGGCGTTTACACGGGATAAAGAACCGTGAATGAGGAAAGTAAACATTGACTCGCAACTGATTATGCTATAAGCTGTGTCGGAGAGAACTGGGATATAATTATTCACAGTCGGGATATAGTATGGATAGGGATGGCACATGTGATTATAAAATTGAATATTAATGCTGTAATGATAATATGGAATGCCTAACATATATATATATATATATATTCCTTTGAAATGTCTCAGTAATTGTACATGATTATATAACATTTTCGGGATTACCTGATAAATCTCCCCTTAGCTTATTTCACCTAAAGATTAACTACCCTTATGTTACCCTGACCTCATCCCCCCTTAAATAGTATTAGGGTCGTTAATCATTAGGTGAAATAAGCTGGGGTGGAAATTCTTCAGGTGCTCCTACTATTACTACAAATGTCACATACTGTGCTCTCACTAATTCCATATTCACAAGTCTACATTTTAGGCTAGAGTATTTCAGTCGACCTAGAACCCCGGGGATAACAAATCAGCGAGGGTTCAGCATAATGGTGAAGACTCGGATAAAATACCGCACCGGGGAAATGGATTTATATGTCGACTCCGCACTTCCGAGAGACGACTCACCACACGACTCACGGACATATCACAAGACTGGACAGATTTGGGTCACTTCAAGTCATGGGGGATACACCTCACACCACCTCCTCACCTCAGTGTTTGGCCCAAAGTTGTGGTATATAATTGGGGTTTTTTCCCCTATTGCTGGCTAATGTGGAGGTTCTGCTTAGGATGCTCGTATGAAACAGTCGGATAAATTATGATTCCGCTATCTAACATTTGAACTAATTCAAATCATTCCTTTATCTAATATTTGAACTAATTGAAATTATTCCTCAATCTATTTATCACCTGTGCTAATTCAAATTATTCCTGGAACCAAAACACCTTCATCTAACCATAAAAAAAAAACATGAATTCAGCTGACAACTTAATCTCTAAACACATATGGTTGAATTCTTGGTTGTTCTAAATGGGGAAAAATTCTCCTGTTATATTTAATGAGTTATAGATAAATCACAGCCTCCCTCACCCCCCCTACCTAGTTATAGATAAATCACAGCCTCCCTCACCCCCCCTACCTAGCTTCCCTCATCAACCACCCCCTCCCTCACCCAGCCTCCATGAGTGATCTTTGGGGTCCAACCTAAATTAACCACTCCTAGTGAGAACAGGGCAAGAGACAAAGCAACCTAAGATATGTTTATTATACCATTATACTTATTTCAACACTGCTAGGCTTTAGTAATTCCCTTTCCTGGCGTTTATTTTAACTTCCGTCATTTGTCGAATTCTCTCCCCCAGCGCCTTAAGCATTCAATGAGAACCTGGACCTTTATACGGAGCAATTTTGTTACTCGGTCTATATTTTGGAACGTGCAATAAACAAGAACCTAATTATAGAAGAGAATAAAGTCTGATCATAAATGTTCTTCACAATGATCAGGTTATGTTAGGATCAGAGTTTATTCCTAGTGATTTCTATTTATTGTACGTCCTAAAATAAAGTAATCATTCAGGGTTCTTGAATAAAAAAAATCACCCTGTACAGTATAGGAAAAATTTCTCTATTCCTGACAAACTGCTAGATAAAATTCATAAATAACTCCTACGACGGTTTTTTCTTCATGGCAACCACTAGGAGGCCGGGACACTGGACAAAGTTACATAATTACTCTATCAAAACAGATGGTTGTAATAAACTTGAACATCATATATCTAGCAAGTGTTGTTTTGACATGAAGATTATGCAACACCTCCCTTGACCCTTGGACATTTATATTGTATCACCACAAGATTTAGGCACCCCAGTTTATTTCACCTGATGATTAAACACCCTAATACTAACCTAATCTAACCTAACACTAACCTAATGTTTAAGTAATCTTACCTAAAGCTAATTTAACCTAACACTAACCTAACACCAACCTAACCTAATGTTTATCAAATCTTACCTAAAGCTAACTCTAGCCTAACACCAACCCAACCTAACCTAACCTAACCTAACATAACATACCCCCTCTAGTAGGTAGTATTGGGGTATTTAATCAAATAAAATAAGCTAAGAGGCTAATGCTCACGCGATTAAAACTACGAAGAGAATTTGCATAATATACGAAGCCGCATCAAAATATGTGGCATTTATCTGTCACTCTGGGTGTTTCCTCCAACTAACATACTGTACAGCCATAGAGGAGGGAGGGAAGGGGGAAGCACTGCCATTAACTGCCCCTCAACTATGCACCGATGGGTAGTTTATAATAATATACTAATTAATGCTGGAAGTAATGACTGTCTCTACCTTAAGAGCTAAACAAAATGAAAAGATCACCTGAACATTTAAACTCCCAAATTTTCTTCATCTGGTTAAATATCCTTAATAATTCCTAGGCTGGTTTAGGTTAGGGTAAGGTGGGGTTGGGTTGGGTTGGGTTGGGTTGGGTTGGGTTGGGTTGGGTTGGGTTGGCATATAAGTGTTTAATCATCTGGTGAAAAGTAAAGCTGGGATGTCAAATCTTTAAGTGATCCAAAAAAACAAAAATATATGATCACAATGAAGCGTTTTTGTACATAGTAAAATAATCTGGTATTTGATCCTTTAAATACTAGGAGAGATAAATCATTAACACTGTATTAGACCGTGACACTTGTAGCAATAAGCCTAAAAACACCGCTTTAATAAGAGGTGAGGCAAGAAAGGAAGGTTCACTGGAAGTCCAATTAATGACAAGTCCAAGTTAACTAACAAGTCCAAGTTAACTAATAAGTCCAAGTTAACTGAACCATCCTATTTCAGTTAAAAGTTCAAGTTAAATAAAAATTCCAAACTAACTGATCGGTCCAGGTTGACCTAAAAGTCCATAATTACAGGAAGTCCGAGTTCATTTGGAAGTTCGCCGTGATATGACAACAAAAACTTGATCCTTCCACTCTTCTTCCGAGAGGTTGTGAGCCCAGGGAGGGATGGCCGACTGGGGCAGAGTAAACGACGCCATTACCGTCTTGATCTCCTCCAACTTGTTGCCGTCCAGCACCAGACGATCAGACGTGGAGGAGGACTCGTTCCACACCGCTGCTCTCTCGCACGACTGTTCGCTCTGTCTTTCTCTGTCAGGCTAAAAGATACGTGGTATGGGAAACGGATCATATAGCCGAGACTTGATCACTGAACCTCTATCTCTCTCTCTGTGTCTCTCAATCACTACCTCTCTCTCTCTATCTCTCAATCAATCACTATCTCTCTCTGTGTCTCTCAATCACTACCTCTCTCTCTGTGTCTCTCAATCAATCACTACCTCTCTCTCTGTCTCTCTCAATCAATCACTATCTCTCTCTGTGTCTCTCAATCACTATCTCTCTCTGTCTCTCTCAATCAATCACTACCTCTCTCAATCACACAGTTACCACACTCAGGGAAGGTAACAAAGTATACAACTAATTCAACAATCACCACCAACTCACCTCCTCTGCCAGTGTTACAGCGTGGGGAGCAACACGCACTTCCTCCCCGCTTCCTTCTCCCCGTTCCTCGTTTCCCAGACCCGCTTCAGTGTGTTCCTCTTCACTAGGCACAACGTTGGGTCCGTTTGTGTTAACGGCGGCCATCAAACTGGAGATTGAACTGTAGTCGATTTCCGCATCATCGAGGTCTTCATCCTATAGGAACGGACGGATCTCTTGATGATTGAGCACCCTGATTATTTCACATAATAACTGAACTACCTAATGCTAATCTTGCCTTATAAAACATAACCTAACCACACAAAAACTAATCTAGCCTAACACGGACAAATAAATAAATGAAAATTACTCTGTCTCCTTAAATTTCATATTCAAATTGGTCAAATCTCTCGTTATAAAATACATGGAGTTGGAAAGTAGATTTTCAGCTGGTAGATACTTTAGTGTATTCCATTAATCACACTACAGTAAAGTATAAAATATGAAATAACATAAAATAATTTGAAATAACATATAATAACAAATTCAGTGAAATATTCTCTCATACAGCAGAGTCTCACAGAACCCAAACCACCATTTTGTTGTCTCAGGGTACAAACTAATATACCACTGGGTAACCTAACCTAACCTAACCTAACCCAACTCAACCAAACCTTACCTAACCAAACCATACCCACCCACCCAACCTAACCCACCCAACCTAACCAAACCGAACCGAACCGAACCGAACCGAACCGAACCGAACCTAACCTAACCCACCATGTCATTGTCTTGGGGTAGCAGCTGGTATCCGGCCGGGTAAGAGTCGTCCACATTAGCCTGGTCCGCCTCCTCATCGCTGGACGACACCATTGGACCGACAATCAACCCCACAGGCGGCGTAAACTCCTCGTCATCTCTGCCATTAGGTCCACTATGGCTACCTTGTGTTGGTTCAGGCACTGGAGACATAGTTGTATCTGTACCCTGGAAATATTTATCTATTAAAACTAATCCTGTAAACACACACACACACACACACAGACACACACACAGACACAGACACACACAGACACAGACACACACACTTGACACATGACACTTGACACACTTGACACATGACACCCAATATAATAATAATAATGACCCATCAACACGTGTCTTATTTATCATTAAAACTGATCACAATTTTATATAAGTCAATACCATATTAACCCACACTTCATTACGTTCTTAATTCAATAACAAACATTTGAAGAACTATTATATCTATTAAAATAAATAAAGATGGTTTTTAGGTAACATATCCACACAAGAATAAACATAAATACCTTAATATAACAGAAATAACAGGAGAAATACTATAAGCCTTGAGACCAGCAGCTGACAGATACCTAACTCTAATGACAAGCAACAACTAACTAAACCTAATATAATTCTTAACTATATTCAAGATAAAATAAATATAATCACCTTATCTTTTCTATATTAACTTAACTCTATATAATGAATTAATAGTACGTAATAATAATAGAGTTTAATCATGACTTAATATTTTTCTTCCCCATCTTTAATCTTCTCCCATTAAAATATTTATTCATAGTTTATTATATTGATTCTGTATTGATATTTATTATTATATATTGTATTATTTTTCTTCTATACTAAAAATAACATAATTTTTTTTTAAAGTAAGTAGTGTTTAGTTCTTCATTCTTATTCAGTAAAGTAAAGTCAGAAATTTCTCATCATAGTTTTCTTTTTAACTTAATAATGAAATAAAATAATCTATTGCCTAATATAAAGAAAGTATATAGTAGTATTATATATTAAGATAGTTTTAAGGGCATTGTATTTAAATTTACAGATATGAGTGAAATATAATCTAAGTGGGGGAAAAAAATATTAACTTAAAAATGAATAAAAATCTATAATCATAAAGGAGAATGATATAAAAAATCTAATAATATATAATTTTGTCTTAATTTTGCTATATTTAAGGGATAATATACAGTGAGTTTTGGTGGCTGTTAACAAGTGAGTGTTTACATGTGAGCAGCTGATGGATTGGGGGGCGTTAAATACCTCCTGCAGCTGCTGTTAACACGTCCAGCTGTCACCTAGATGTTATTCAGCTGTTACTGTACTGCTGTTTGTCCCACTGCTGCACCGTAATATAGAGGAAATTCGTGGAGGAGGAGAAACAGCACTATGAACAGGCGGCCTATAGTTACTTGTAAGGGGATTATGTCATTAACTTTGACTTATTTAATCATTTACAGCCTTAGGAGTAATGAATAACTATTATATTCTCACTTAAATACATTATATACTAATAGTTGGCGTTATTATTGCTCATATCCATATTTATTCCAATTTATTACTTGAAGATTAGGCATCATAGCTTATTTCACCTGATGATTAAACACCTTAATATTAACCTAATCACTCCATGTAGTGTTCGGGTGGTTAATTAATAGGTTAAACAAGTTGGGGTGGTTAATTAATAGGTTAAACAAGCTGGGGTGGTTAATTAATAGGTTAAACAAGCTGGGGTGGTTAATTAATAGGTTAAACAAGCTGGGGTGGTTAATTAATAGGTTAAACAAGCTGGGGTGGTTAATTTTCATCTTATTGTTGGTATGTTTCCCGTCATCAGATGCTGGGGATAACAGTCTCTTCAGCGGGCTACAAGCAGGACTGGTCACTGGTCTACCTCAGGAGAGTGTTGAGTGGAGGCGTTCATATGGCCGACCCTCCAGGTAACATTCTACCTCGTGGTCACTAATTTATATCTAATTATATCTCGTGCATTAAGTGTTGTTATGTAGAACAGTTTTCAATGTTTATAATGGATAAATAAACTTTGGGAATCATTAGGATTAGTTTGTCATTATAAACTTTGGGAACCACTTAGCATTAGGGTGGTTTGGTTATGTTAATCTTTAGGTGATATAAACTGGGGGCAGGTTAGGTTAGGTTAGCATTAGGTTAAGTTAATCTTTAGGTGAAATAAACTGGGGGCAGGTTAGGTTAGCATTAGGTTAAGTTAATCTTTAGGTGAAATAAGGTGGGGGCAGGTTAAGTTAGGTTAGCATTAGGTTAAGTTAATCTTTAGGTGAAATAAACTGGGGTGGATATTCCTCAGGTGATCCCAAAAGAACTCCTCTTTACTCCCTGATGGTGTGATCTCTCCTGCAGGTGCGTCCACGTGGAGGTGGACTTTGTACCGTTCTCGGAGGAGTGTTTGGTGAAGGACGCCCCTCGCACTATCCTAGGCCAGCCCATCTTCCACACCTACTGGACAGACTGTGCTGTAAGTGTGTGTGTGTGTGTGTGTGTGTGTGTGTGTGTGTCTTATATTGAGTGTGTATATATGTGTGTGTGTGTGTTTGTTAAATCCCCAGGTAACACACAAATGGTCTCGTTCGTGGCCTCACTGACTGATAGTTCCATTGTTCAGGACGTGGAGGCATACAAGAGCGTGACAAAGGACAGTCTCCAAGCATGGATCTTCTCCCTCAAGCAACAGAGCGTCACCGACTGGATGGTCATACTCCTCGAGACACCCGACACCCGCAAAGGCAACAAACTGCTCCCTCGCACCACCGTCCTCGACAAGATCAAGAACGATTTCGGCGGGAAACAGGCTGAGAGGTAAAGATGAATCCTTGTGTCAGAACCTCAGATGTATTTTCAGTTAAAGAGAAGTTTATTTGATCATTAAACTTCCTTGACACATAATTTCACATCATAATACTTCCCCCACCCACACTATTCCACATCATAAATTTCCACATATAATTCCACATCATAAACCTCCCCCATACACATACATAATTTTACACATCATTGTCAACAATATTTACAATATTTCTATGACCACTTGGTAATCATATTTCCGTCAATTTTTTTTTTTTTTTTTTAATGATTCGTCAGAGGTCACGATATTTGACCTTAAGATGTGACCTCTGAACTTATATATACATACTGTAATTAATGTGACTTATTTAATAGTTAACATCTATTGAATCTGCCAAGTTACATTTTATTTTGACTAGATATTAAATTATAAAGTTGTATAATGGTTGACTGTCTGTATATAAAGGCCTATAATGGTTGTCCCTCATGTAACGAGGATGGCTGGCCCAAGGGCCTCCTAGGTGTTAATTTGTTTAAGGTGTAGAAGTTGTCACTAACACAACAACCACACCCTGAGTTAATGAGTTGCATGACCCAGTGTTTAAGGTGTAGAAGGTGTTGCCAACACAACAACCACACCCTAAGTTAATGAGTTGCGTGACCCAATATCAAGGAATAGTCCGAGAAGACCAGACAACTCACCAAATGCACCGGTTACCGTAATCATTACCTCAGAACACGATCAACAAATCGATTAACATCCAGGTTCCCAATTACTGCTGGGTAGACAGAGGCAAATGGCGTAAAGATAATTACCCACAGTTTCACCCTGCCCGGGAATCGAACCCGGGTCTGCTCACTTTCGAGGCGAGCATGCTGACCATTACACCTATACACTTAATCTCACAGTCCTCGGGCACAAGACCCCACACTGACGTCTTCTCACTCCACAGATGCCTATCGGTGATTGACCCGCTCAAGTCGGACTCGAGGTCGATGGAGTCGTGGCAGACGCTACTCACCAAGATGCGACACTTGCTCATGGTGGCGTATAACCGTGCCCTCAACAAGTAAATAGATATACTGTATATAAATAGATAGATGCTTTAGATATTTATTCAATACAGTAATGTCATCATAGAAAATTAGTGTTAGGTTAGCATTGGGTTAGTTTACTATTAGTATTGTAAATTGGTTAATCTTCAGGTTATCAAAATGAACATCAAAATAGGTAATTATTGAGGAATATCTACCACAAGCCAAAATATAAACAAGGAAAAGATAGACCATTCAGATGACTAGTACCATAAACTAATAAATGGTAGAGATGATAACTAAACAACACCTTGGTTAATCGTAAGGTAAAATACTGTAATAATACCCGTAATATTATTCTGCAAAATTGTCATACAGGTTTACAATTGGCTAGGCAGGTAGACAGTCCACCATGACTATAGACTTCAATTCTCAACCACAGTCCACCATGACTATAGACTTCAATTCTCAACCAACAAGAGAGACAACGTGATTCATCCGTGCGATTAGCCTCGGCCAATAGATAAATAAACAACATCTTTGCAGGTTCGAGGAAAGCATGAGAGCCGAGCGAGAACGTCGAACGGAGAAGTCTTGGTCGTTCTGCTCGTACTTCTTGCTGCAGGAGGAACTGGCACAAGTGTTCCACCTTCTGGCACTGTATGATGAAGCCCTCATCCAGTACGATGAACTGGACGCTCTCTTTACACAGTTTATCCTCAACTCAGCGGCTGGAGGTAAGACTTAGTTGTATTTTGTCAGCATTTTGGAGTTTTAGAAGGTTGACTCCCTCCCTTCTTCAACCATTACACCATTCTCTCACCATTCCCTCACCACAAACCACTCCTTCACCACACCACTCCAACACCACATACCACCCCCTCACCACAAACCACCCTCTCACCACACATCACCCCCTGCTTACCTCACTAACACACACACTCATCTTGCAGACTCTCCTCCATGGCTGGGTATCTACAGCCAGCCGTGTGAGAAGTGGGAGGGGCTACACCTCACCCCACACCTGGACACAGTCGTTCAGGGGAAGATCCAGAGTAAGGACGTCACCCTGTTAGAGTTCCGCAACTATCTCTTCCAGCGACAGTGTGCGCTGCTCTTCCAGCTCAACAAGCCGTGGGAGGTGAGACCCAGCACTTATGTGGGTTCTTGGAATGATGTGAACTTTATGCATCTTGGCTTATTTCACCTTAGGATTGATCAACCTAAATCTAACCTAAACTAATTGAATTTAACCCAATGTAACCTGATTCAGTCTAAACTAATCCAGTGTAATGTAACTTAACCTAACCCAATTTACCCTAACCTAATCTAACATAACCTGACCTAAGATAAGATAATCTAAGCTAATCTGACCTAGCCCCTCCAAGTAGCAATAGCTAAATAATTTGAGAGTTGCCTCGTTTAACTAGATGGTGTAGCAGGTTAGTTATGTAATTTATCCCACAGGTGGCGTCACGCTCCTTGACGTTCCTACAAAACACGGTGGGGGAGCTGAATATACTGGACGTTACGGTGGCTCCCGGGGGCGTGGCGTGTTGGGGGGTGTTGTCCTGCCTAGAAATAATCGACTCTCTTCACCGTTACAAAGAACCGTCAACCACCGACGCCCACGCACTCCACACTGCACCACTCTGGGCTTATGCTAGAGACAAGGTGTGTATGATATGGTAATTCATGCATTAACCAATGTACAAGTCTAATTTCAGTCTTCATTAATGGATAAAAATCTTTCTTTTTTTTTCTAATGCTTTTTTGTTGAACAGTCTACACTACTTGAATATATATCTGTATAAAATATTTTATTACTCTTATCACTTAAACTGTGTTCATATTTCTCCATATAATTTGGTTTCATGAATGGGTTTACCTTGCTTAACTTAATCCCCCCCCCAAGTTGGATTAGAATGGTAAATTAAACTAATCATCACACTAATCCTCTTTGTCATATAGTTACAAGAGCTTGGATCACTGTGTGGGTTGATGCCAGGCAGTGCAACAAGTAGTGCCCAGCTCCATACTGTGATCTCGCTGGTGTGTGGTATGGGCAATGACCCACACACCCACGACCAGCCCACGGACAACCCCCCCACCTCCCAGGACACGCCCATGACGCGGCTCAAGGATTCTCTCTCGTCCCCCCAGGCATTCAAGAAGCATTTTCTGGTACGTTGTTGTTATCAGTATTTACCAGAGATCAGTAATGGGTATATTTTATTGCCACCATTTTGGGTTATTTTAGTTTATGGTATATTGTTTGTGTCTTCATTAATTACTGTAGTATATATTGTCTCATTATGTTATATTAAATTCGTATATTTGTGAGGTAGAGTAAGTGGTAGGAATGACCATTACTTTATTGAACAAGTGGAGGGGTACACTTGGGAAAGATGTCTCAGGTTACATTATGTTAGGTCAGGTTGAGTCAGGTTAATTTAGGTTGAGTCAGGTTAAGTTAGGTTAGGTTGAGTCAGGTTAAGTTAGGTTAGGTTGAGTCAAGTTAAGTTAGGTTAGGTTGAGTCAGATTAAGTTAGGTTAGGGTAGGTTGAGTCAGATTAAGTTAGGTTAGGTTAGTTTTACCGAGTATATTTTAAGTTATCATTTCACAACTTATCGACTTACTTGTCATTCAGGTGTTTGGTCTTGTCTTTGTTACGACTTTTATCGTCATTTACTCATTATCTTTACAGGATCTGTCGGAGGTCGCCATCAGCACATACAAACACATCGGTCGCATTCGCTCAGCTCGTCTCATTGGTCGAGATCTGGCCACCTTCTACACGGCCCAGGGAGAGCCCCAGAAGGCAGCAACATTCTTGACGGACCAGTTGACTATGTTCCTGGAGGAGGGATGGCTGCTGTTGGCCGCTCAGACACACCTGGACTTGGCCAAATGTTACCTGGCCACTAACGATCTGGAGAGGTGAGATATCTATACAGTATTGCCAAGTGACAGTTTGTTTTCCACCTGAAGAGTAGACACCCCAGCTTATTTCACCTGATGATTAGACACCCCAGCTTATTTCAACTGATGATTAGACACCCCAGCTTATTTCAACTGATGATTAAACACCCAAATACTAACCTAACCTAATGCAAACTAATCTAACCAAATGAAACATAACCTAACCTCATCCCCTTGGTAGAATTTGGATGTCTAATCATCAGGTGAAATAAGCTGGGATGTGTAATCTTCAGGTGATATTCTCTTTCCTATCACCCTCCTCTTATGGTAACTCGTCTGTGTGTGTGTGTAAGTCTCATTTCTCCCCAACAGATACATAAGGACTTGCGCACAGCTAGCCGGGAGTGTGGTCCTCGGTGCAGACGTGAGGAAGCAGCACTTCAACAAGATGATGACGGCCATACAAGACGTACAGGAAGGTATGATTTTATTAATTTGTGGATGATGTTAACTTATATATTTCTTCTTATTAACTGGTAATTAATTCTTAAATCATTAAATCACTTAACAAGGTATGAATTTGGGTTAAACCAGATACAATACTTGATAAAAACGTCAATTGAATAATCTCTCAACTCCAAATTCAACTCTCGGTATCAAAGGTCACACTAGAGGTTAAATATGGCAACGGGTGTAATGTTCATGTACTGGTATGAACATATTTATAAACTTGACCTCTTAGGCTCGTCACTACTCATCGTATTAACATATTTATAAACTTGACCTCTTAGGCTCATCACTACTCATCGTGTAAACTAAACTTGACCTCTTAGGCTCGTCACTACTCATCGTATTAACTAAACTTGACCTCTTAGGCTCGTCACTACTCATCGTATTAACTAAACTTGACCTCTTAGGCTCGTCACTACTCATCCCAAGTGATCGCATCTTCGAGATCGGTGGCGTCAAGCTGGTGTCTGAAGGCCGGATCATCCTGCAGTCTGAGGTCAAGGTGGAGCTCTCAGTCCTCAGCAAGTTGCCCGATGATGTGAGGTGTGTGTGTGTAGAGAGAGAGAGAGAGAGAGAGAGAGAGATACATTAAGGCAGAGAAAGAGAACAATAGAGATAGACAGACAATGACAGATAGACACAGAGAAAGAGATAGACTGAGAGATAACAGAGAGATAGAGACAGAAACATATAGACAGAGGGAAAGATAGACAGAAAGAGATAGATAGACAGGGAGAGAAAGATAGTCAGACAGAGAGAGAGAGACAGATGGACAGAGAGCAAAAGAGGCAACCATAACTCATTCACATCAAAATCAATCAATAAAACCAAACAAAAACAGTACACTAAACCCAACCTAACCCAACCCAACCAAACTTAACCAAACCTAACCCCAACAGCTGCGGGACGGTATACATCATGCTACAACACTCCCTGGAGGACAACAACGAGACGCCCACCAAACGCATCGCTGAAGTGGAACGCAAGACGAGTTCCTCCAGCGCTTCATCTCAACCCTCCAGGGACAAACCCCAAGCCTCAGCCATGGTCCATCGGTGAGTCCTTGGCTGTTGAATTATCAGCTTAGGGTAGTATTAGGGTATTGAATTACCAGCTTAGGGTGTTGAATTATCAGCTTAGGGTGTTGAATTATCAGCTTAGAGTGTTGAATTATCAGCTTAGGGTAGTATTAGGGTGTTGAATTACCAGCTTAGGGTGTTGAATTATCAGCTTAGGGTGTTGAATTATCAGCTTAGAGTGTTGAATTATCAGCTTAGAGTAGTATTAGGGTGTTGAATTATCAGGTTAGGGTAGTATTAGGGTGTTGAATTACCAGCTTAGAGTGTTGAATTGTTAGCTTAGGGTAGCATTAGGGTGTTGCATTACCAGTTTAGAGTGTTGAATTATCAGCTTAGGGTGTTGAATTATCAGCTTAGAGTAGTATTAGGGTGTTGAATTATCAGGTTAGGGTAGTATTAGGGTGTTGAATTGTCGGCTTAGGGTAGTATTAGGGTGTTAAATTATCAGGTGAAATAAACTGGAGTGTCTTGACCTCTAACGTACTCCAATCTCATGACAGGAGTGGGAGTAGCACAACAGAGGCCGACCGCACCAACGTACCGACCGACACAGGAGACTCCGACGGCGCCAAGATCAACCCCATGACTCAGCCTCTACACATGAGCCTTCACCTGGAGTATAAACAAGATAAGTCTCTCTCCTCTGCTGCTGTCACCTGTTCCAACTCCCATAAGGTTCTGAGGTAATGTGGAATGACGGTCTGGTTGATGAGGTGAGGTTAGGTTAGGTTAGACTAGATTGGTTAGGTTAAGTAAGCATCGGGATATTTAATCATCGGGTGAAATAAGCTTAGGGGAACTAATCTTCGTGTGACCTCTTTTAACATAGCCACCTGGTCAATTACCTGTCACGTGATTGGTCGGATGTCGTTCTTCTCACTGAAAAATGGTAACTATTTCAATTAGGTTAACTACCCATATTTATACTCAAGTTAATTATTTACTCTCAGATTAACTATTTACACTCAGATTAACTATTTACACTCAGATTAACTATTTACACTCAGGTTAACTATATACTGACTCAACGCAGCGACCAGTAAATTAATCTTCTGTTGTTGTATGACAGGAGACGAGACAGTCAGGGGGGACTGTACAAGGTGGACCGCAACGTAGTTAAAGAGGAGCTCGAGGACAGATTTGTTGCCGACGACGTCATCATCAGACCCGGCCAAAACACCATCATCCTTTCCACTAAGGTGCGACCCATTGTCTCTATCCACTAAGGTGCGACCCCATTCTCTCTCTTTCTCTTAAGGTGCGACCCCATTCTCTCTCTATCCACTAAGGTGCGACCCCATTCTCTCTCTTTCTCCTGAGGTGCGACCCCATTCTCTCTCTTTCCACTAAGGTGCGACCCCATTCTCTCTCTTTCCACTAAGATGCGACCCCATTGTCTCTCTCTATTTACCTTCTCATCCACGTTATATCCTATTTATTGTGGTTCTTCGGGACAGTAAATACTCAGTTATTGCTTCAGATAATGAGCCTTATGACAACTGGAACATTCTATGGAGTGTTTTGTATACTTAACCCTCTATCGTCATTTCCGGCAGCACCCTACACAGGACATCTCTATAATACGTCGGGTGGAGATTATGAAAACTTTTGAGTCAATGTTTGTCAGGGACTCATGAACCGAACAGCGAGAATAAATTTTTTGAGTCGGGAAAGAATAATTTGCATTCCAGCCATTCCAGCCATCATCAAGTAGCCTGTCCCCATAGATGCTCCAACTCTTGCCATTCCTAGTTAATTCATCTGTTTATTCCTCGCTAAAATCCGCCATCTAGAAGTCTTCAGGGTAGAGTATGTTCTTTAGCTTTCCCCGAGTAAAGTCTAATTTTTCACCAGTTCTCGGGTAATGTTTATCTCGGCAGTTTATAATGTGTGTCGGTTTTAACATGCAGGAAAAATGTGTGAGCCATCATTCTTGCATAACAGCCACATGTTTCACAGGTTACGAAGAAGGGCCGGTACAGTGCCAGCCAGGTAGTGTTGGCCCTGGACAAAGTGGAGTTCATCTGTGGTAAGACAAGTGTGGGCGGCTCTCCCATGTGTGTGGAAGTGGTGAGCGAGATTCCCAGAATATTCTTGGGTCGTCGCGATCGGGATCTTCTGGCCGGGATATATCAACCGATGGTGCTCACCGTGCACAGTGGCAGCTGGCAGATAGCTAAGGTATGAATACAGTAGTAGTGTTCAGGGACATCTGCACCTTACACTGCCTTGTTTTGAGTTTTCCTGTATTGAAAATATTACAGTGCAGATGACTATAAGTTACATTCATGAATGTTGCCACCAGACAAACATTTTCACTGCCTAAGACATTTAAAACTGTCATACCTGAAGCTTGTTGCTCTTATGATAAATACTCTCTAATGAAATGAAACCTTTTGATAAGTAGTCTGTGGAATGTTCATTTGTATTGTGATAGTTGTAAATACAGTAGAGAGATTATGTTTATTATGATGTAAGTTATATGTTAAGGAACTCATTGATGTCTAACACTCCCACATACTCTCATCAGGGCACGTCGGTCAAGCTTCGCACTTCCCGCGGCCTGTCTGTGAAGTGTGACGAGGAAGACCAGAACTGCAAAACACTGGAAAGAGAATTGGAGGCATCGTTGCCAGAGGTGTCGCCCTTCTCGTCCGTCGCTATACCACTGACTGTCATGGCCGAGCTGGGACCACAGAGGGATGCGGCGACTGTCGAACACACTGTACGTTTATTGACAAATGAACGGGCACCAAGGAAGACCTTTAATAGAAACAGCATACAGACTGAGGCCGCTCGATACCATACCCTAAGAACCTTTAGTTGATGGATAAATCATAGTGCCATATTAGTCAACCCAAAACAAACACACAGCTTCAGTTAAATGACATTGTGCCTCCTCCATCAGATGAAATAAACCGGGGTGTCAATAATCTTCAGGCGATACAAACTACACCACTAACGCACGTCTGTACTAAAGTTCGTCTCTGTTGTTCCAGGTAGGCATCAGCAGCCCCATAATTGACCAGAGACTCGACATTGACGTTCACTTTATCCCTCCATTCATGTCCTCGCACAAGTTACACACAGCCAACACCTACAAGTTCATAGAGGTAAGACGTCTTCTAATATATACAAAAAAAAAATCAAATCTCTCTAAGTTTATGTTTTTTTTGTAAGTTTAATGTTAAGTTCAATCTTTGTTTTATGGTAAGTATTTTATTTTGGGTAAGTTTATTTTATTTTGGGTACGTTTATTTTATTTTTTTGACGTTAATTTTATTTTTAAGTTTATTTTATTTTTGGTACGTTTCTTTTATTTTTTTTAAGTTTATATTATTTTAGGTAAGTTTATTTTATTTTCGGTAAGTTTATTTTATTTTCAGTAAGTATTTTGTTTTTGGTAAGTTTATTATAATAGTTGAAAATATCCAACCAGCAGTTCCCAGTTCCCGTAGGTGTGATTCCTAGTTATATTTACCTAAAGAAATTGTCTCCCAAGAAGTTGAATAGGATCACCTGACCTGACCTCATCTCACTAACCTAACCTTGATACAATCTGAACTGACCTAATCTAACCTAACAAGACATGACTAACTTGTACTTGACCTCACGTAAGCTAACCAAATAGAATCTAACCTTAATCTAACTTAACCCTAACCTTAATCTGACTTAATCTGAGCTACCCTAACCAAGACATGACCTACTATTACTTAACCTGACATAACCATAACCTGACCATAATCTAACTTAACCCTGAACTGACCTCACCTAACCTAACCATAACCTAACGTGCATTTTCTACACCATCACGTACAGGTAACAGTGACAGGTCTAGTGAGTCGAGCGGTGGAGCTGACAGACCCCATGTTAACTGTGCTCGACCCAGAACAGCAGTTTAAGTTGACGTCTCTTCACCCCCCCACGCAGTCCTTGGTGAGTCACTCTCTGACTATTAACTCTCTAATGGACGAACGAAAATATACAGTATTACAGAAATAAATACAGTACAGTATGTTAGTTCCACTGTATCCTCTTATTCTCCCTTCTTTGAGGTTGCTGTACCCATTAATATATCATTATAGAGGAGGAAAGATACAGTATTACAGAGATAAATACAGTAAGAGGAAAGATACAGTATTACAGAGATAAATACAGTTAGTGGAAAGAGACAATATTACAAAGATAAATACAGTAAGAAGAAAGATTCAGTATTACAGAGATAAATACAGTATGTTAGCTCCACCCTAATTCTCCATCTTGTACCAGGTGGTGTGCACGAAACAAACAGCGAGTTACCTATGGGCGCTGGAGGTGGACTACGAGCAGGAAGGAACTCCGCCGATCAAGCTGGAGTTTACGCTACAGTACCGCCCCCTGGATGAGAACTCCCAACCACTCCCGGAGGATCCTCGTAACTATAAGTACATGTTTGACCTTCAGGACTATAAGGCGAGTCGTGTGTTTTTGAGTTTCGACGTTTTGTTTTTGTGATCAAGTGTCGGGGTAATTTGTTGATATATGTTTAGGTTAATATCTTTATATATTCAGTGATAGAGTAATGTGTGTTTTGAACTTAATATTTATTGTTAGACCCAGAAGAAATAAAACTTGGGTTCATTTGGAGGAAGAGAAGAGAATTTTTAACCACTGATTAAAGGTTAAAGCCACGCGGGATGCTAATAAATATCTATTCATAATTTACCATAAATATTTAAATTCCGGGAGATGTAGTTAATGGCGGCGTTGATCATTTTCTCTCATCGTCAAAACAGACTCTGTACAATATCCGGGCGAGGGTAGAACCCAGCAAGGGCTCTGAGCTGTGTCGTGCAGGAAACATGTGTCACCTACACATCGCCTTAAAGCAAGTGTCTTCAAAGTCACCAGCAAATGAGACAGATGGCACCAGCACACAGCAGGCGACTCAACACTCCATCATGTACGAGGTGTTGGCGGACCAGACTATGTGGGCAGTGTGCGGGAGGACAGCTGGTGAGTTGTTTACCATGACGTATTGGTGATAAGGCTTTTAGACCTGACTTTACTAACATACAGACCTGACTTTCTAAACTGACTATTATCACTTTACTGGCCTCAACTTATCAATAATACCAACGGAAATATCAAATCTTAGTTCCCATAATGATAACAAAAGTCTCCATTTTTTATAAGAACTCAAAGGAAAGAAAAAATAGAAATGGTAGAATCATCAGGTTTATAAACACTTTCTCCCACCGCACCCAACCCTATTCCACCTCACCTCACCTCACCCAACCCAACCCCACTCAACTTACCCCACCTCACTAGACCTAACCCAACCCCACTCAACTTACCCCACCTCACTAGACCTAACCCAACCCAACCCCTAAACCACAGTTAAACATCGTATTATTGAACGAATGTGGTAAGTAAATATTGATTGATGACTCGCTAACAGGGGTGTTGACACTGGAGGGGGGACTGAGGCAGAGCGTCACCATGGATGTGATGCCCCTGACCGGAGGCTTTTTGCCGCTACCTTCTGTACGACTGTCAAAATACATCCCGGCAGATAGTAAGCAGACGACGACAAAAGGTGGGTATTTATTTATATTTAGTGTGTGTGTAAGAGATCGTGGATGAGTACGTTAATGTGTGTATTGTGGATTACTGTCTCTCAGTTGTCACCCCATAAGACACTTTACACTCTCACCAATGAAAGTTTTTGCTTCCAATTTTATGGTGTTCTTTAGCAGTTAACTTCATCTTGTATATAATAATTTGTGAGTCTTTTACATCATCATTGCTTTATGGTCATTTTCCACGTAACGAACCATTTTCATCGGTAACAACTCGAGACTAATCCGTGTTTTATCTCGGGTCATAGACGGAGGGAGGAAGATGGAGTACGTGGGCAGTGCGTCGTCGGTGCCACGCCTCCAGCCCTTCACCGCCGGTCAGGTGTACAACTTCAGTAAAGCCCAACAGGTTCACGTCCTCCCCGCCTCCAATACCCTACAGGGGGATCTCTCCGTCACTTGAAATACGTTTTTATCGGGAGTAACGTACGACGTCCTCTGGCTCTAGGCCTCGCAGTGTGATCTTGCCGTGACGTACAACACACACACAACAACATAGGCGACTGGCTTGGTTTTAGTTCCTTCAAGCCATGTGATGTACAGTTGTAGGTTAGTGGGGGTAAATTGTCCTCAAAATTTACAACTACTTCTAAGACATATGATAAACAGGTAACGCACAGTGTGTTATGGTGGACTGTATGATAGTTACTCTAACCTGAACCCTTAAATAGCTGCCATCATCAGTGGAAGTTAGCTGTAGGGACGTTGGCCATCATCAGTGGAAGTCAGCTGTAGGGACGTTGGCCATCATCAGTGAACGTAGAAACCTCTTAGCTGCTGATTAAGGGTTACTTAATATAGCCAAGTTACTATACCAATTAAACTGTTAAATTCCAATTCAAAGTAGATAAAAAAAATTTAAAAATTCTAAGATCAATTTTTTTTGTGCGTCTTGGGAAATAAAATTAAAAACATGTACACAAGTAGTTTATCAATCTGGTCCCAACAACAGGACAAAAAAAATCTTAAGAGGAAGGAAACACCGCTGTAATTAGGAGAAAATAAATCATCTGTTTCCTGTTATGTGGACATGGGGAAAAAATATACAGTACAGGATATTGTATTTTTCCAATATATTTTTTCCCATTGAAAGTTTATTGTATGTAATCAGATTAAAACTAAGAGGCTGATTATCTAGACAATGTACGTGATGATCTACGACAAGACGTTTGATTTATGTCGGCTGTAATTATCGTAACTTTTGTATGTTGAAGATTTTGTATCTGAATATTTACTCACTGAAGAAATTATGTAATACTGTAGCTGTATTCTGTACCACATAAATATAATAAAACACACTGCTCTTGTTATCCATATTGTATTATCTCATATTGTGGGATTTATTCATTTATCCTCTTCACCCCTGGATAAATAAATAATGTTTTCTTATTAGTTCTGTATTTTATTTGGCGATTATTTTAGGTACAGGAGAAAAAATTGAACCATTGGGAACCTGAAAGGAGGAATTTATTCTATTTGGTGTAAATACTCAAATGGTCGAGATTATAACCTTTATATTAGTTCTTTTTCTCGCTTTATGGGGGAAATAATGTGTTTGAAATTATTTATTGTTATTCTGTGGATGGTACAGTTACTTGTGATATATTCCTGCCTTGTAATGTACAGTGTGTGTCATAGGTCGCACATCATACAGAAATTAGTGTATATACAGGATGTGTCATAGGTTGTACACCATATGCAAATTAGTGGTAATGTACAGGGTGTGTCATAGGTCGTACATCATACAGAAATTAGTGCATGTGTCAGGGTGTGTCATAAGTAATTCTCACTACTGGTGGTTCATATGTGACCTGTCTATACTGGGAAACTATTGTGTCGAGAGAACGAGTACACCTTGTATATAATTTAATCAATTAGTGTACAACTGGGGTCACGTGAAGAATAGGCAACCCAGCTTAATCACCCTAATGATAATCTAACCATGAGATGAAATAAGCTGGGGAGGGGGGGGATAAGCTTCATGTGGCCCTAAACTGTTTATCATTCCCATATGTCTGATCCTCTTAATATTGTTGTTATTATTATTATTATTAGATATAAATTGGATAGTTTATCAGTCAAATAGGCTTCAGTGCTAATAGGTACCATTAAAACTAGAGCCTATTTGATCTACGACCATTTGTGAGTTATCGAGATGATGTTCTGCGATGGCTAATTCGGAAGCTGCACACAGTACCACGATTCTCTTTATATATTTATTTATCGTTGAATGTATGAGTTGGTTCTTGATTTCCATATAAAATGTTGACAATTTATTAGGATATTTATTTACCCTCAGAGCTGTAGAGTTTACACTGAATATTTTTGTCCTAGAATACTTTGATAATGATTCCCACAGTAGCATGATTGCCCATTGGCTGTGAAGATTAAGTAAAAGCTGAAAGAAAACAAGTTAGGTTAAATCAGGCTGTGTTATGTTTGCATTAAGGTGATAAAAATCTGGGAGACTAAACTTCGGCTGACTCAAAAATCAATTTATCTCCGGCAAAAACATAACATTTAGTACAAAATGTATAATGAATATATTTAATTATCTTTTGTAATTTTATTGTGCAAAGATAATACAGTAGAGACTATTAACTCTTTCACTCGAGCTCTGACACTTTACTCAGCGTGACCTTAGCAGTTCAATGCCAACTAAAGTAGTATATATTAGCAAAGATTATCTCGATAGTAAAAGGATGACACTTAAAAATTACAAATAACATATATTAAAAAAAATGACTAAAAATTGAGACATACTTGATCTACAGATGAGTTGTGTTCCATAAAAAAAACATTCGCAACAATGTAAATATCATCTACTATTTAAATAACAAAAAATTCTGCTTAAAAATATATATTGATGAAAAAAAAAATGGGGACATAAACAAGGATGATGATGGAAACTTAAACAAAGATGATAATGGAAACTTAAACAAGAATGATGACAGCTTAAACAAGAATGATGACAGCTTAAACAAGAATGACAACTACAATGCAGGTACAGTATAGACAAATATGATGATACAACTATACACAGAAAAATTAGTAAATATTCAAATGTGTTGAAATCTCGGCTACCAGTGAGTCTTACAGTTCAACGTGGACGCTGCCCGGGGAGGAATCGCTCACAGAAGAACGCTCACTGGCAGACGACTGATTCAACCAGCGAGCAAACTCCTCCAAAGGATCAGACATCCAGTACCTGTGGAATGATAGAGGCAGCTCTCCCTCCTGCAGTAGTTCCTCAGGGTAATCATTGGGTCGGTTCTGTGGAGAATACATATCAACAAAAGGTGTTCTCTTGTGCTCCTCAAGTATAACACAGTACTGATATTTCTCCTGATGATTAAATACCCGTAAAAAAAATCCTAGGTAAGCCCTGACAGTGACCTACTGTCATATTTATTGCATTTCAGTTTACTTCACATTTACAATTTCCTGCCATCTTAAAGGGACAAAAATAACTCAATTTTTTTTCTTCAGTTAACTACTGTATGTCCAGCTACTGTAGCCAAGAATAATACTCCCAGTAAGCAGTGCTGTATGGGTTTATTGTTTCTTATTTATAAGGCTATCTGCTGTGCTAAATCCCAATTATTATTAGTCACAGATTCACAATTACAGTATAACTAAGGTACAGATCACTGATTGTACTGTATCTGTAGTTATTATGACAGCTTGTATCTACACATGCTGTACTGCTGCTCAGTGGCTATACATTATACCGTGGGGTTATATTGTCATGGGACTGTCAACCTGATAAACATCTCTCAGGATGAAATAGGACCAGGAGTACTACACCTCTGGTTACCTGATGGAAGGCAGAGGAGTGGATGATGGGCACCGACAGTTTCCTTAGACACACTCCCAAGAACATGTCATCCGGGGTGTTGTCGCTGGGACACTTACACACACCAGGAGCTGCCAGCTGCTCTACCTGGGGTAATGTTATAAAGAAGCAATAAAAACGTGGTATTTGTACACCTAAAAGAGGTCACAGGAAGATGAGGTACGATATTTTTAGGCATAGAGAAGATCACTGGTGTTGACAGTGGGAGAAAAGGTGTAAATCCTAGATAAGGTGAGAGAGATTTATAAGGAATGTTTTAATTACTGCTTATAAAACTGAAGTCTGAGATGCCATGAAAAGCATAATTCTGCCTCTGGGGTCCACCTTCCCTCAGACTCTCAGCTAATATTGTCCATACATTAGTCCATTTATTGTTCGACACCTTCTTATAAACTTTGCTCACAGTGTCCTTAATACTCTATCATCCAGGAGCTGTGTGGATAGGGGGGAGCAGGTTCTTGAAGAGCAGCTTTATGGTGTTTTGGGGGGAGTCATTTTTTGGTGTTGGTTGTTGGAGGATCATTTACACCAAGAGAATTTTAACAGGTAAGGAAAAAATGTATTGATAAGTATATGATTACATAGATTAAAGCACATCTCTTAACTAATGTGTATAGATTAATGCACATCTCTATCTAATGATCACAAACAGCCATACCTGCCTCACACTGACCAAGAGAAAAACAGAATAATAATCCCAACACAACCTCACAGAACCAAACTCACTAACGCCTTGCTGAAGACCATGCCGCCTCCGCCTGTTATGTAATCGTACCCGTGTGGGGTCGTGGCCGCAAACCCGTATTTCTCACCCAGGGCGACGAGGTCCTGAGGGTCATAACACGAGAGTAACCTACGAAGACGAGGGACACTGCAATGGGAGATACACTATTAATCAGAGGAAATATTCAGAGTACAATTAAAATAAATCACCTGAAGAATAGACACCCCAGAGTAACGACCCAAACGCAATTACTGACCTGATGAGCGTGTCGTCGTCTACCACAGCCAACCACTGTATGGAAGGGAGTTCTGCCGCTCGATGGATGATGGCTAGAGTTTTACCACAGTGGCCCTCCCTGGTGTTTGGGACCCCGAGCGACACAGTGCCCAAGGCTGCGTCTGTTTACGTTACGGGGAAAATACCCTCGTTATTGGCGCCTTACGTTATGTGTCATCAATTAAGGAGATATTTAAATTATCCAAATGGCCTAATTAATCACTTAAGGAGATGATGATGACAGATTATGATGAAGATAGTAACGATGATGCCAATGATAAACAACAACTGACTGACGCACACTCACCCTCAACATCACTATAGATGGCGTGGTTGGTAGCGTCTTTGAGCCACGTGGCCTGGATGATGGGCAGACGTTCACCATGGTATCGTTCGCAGCTTTTCACGGCAAAATGGACACTGTGCGTCTCAACCACACCGTCCTGTGTTGAGATGATGATTTAACACCCGAATACTAACCTAATCTAACTTAACTCAACCTAATATAAACTAATCTAACATAACATAACTCAGCCTAACATAACATAACCTAATCTAACATAACATAACTTAACTCACCCTAACTTAACCTAATCTAAGTTAACATGCACAAGTTTGGACCACATGAAGATTAGACATTCCACCTCATTTCACCTGATTAAACACCCTAACTTAACGTAATAACTCCCGGTAGCTTTAGGGTGTTTAATCATCAGGTGAAATAAGCTTGAGGAGGGCTAATCTTCAGGTGAAATAAGCTTGAGGGTGTTTAATCATCAGGTGAAATAAGCTTGAGGGTGTCTAATCATCAGGTGAAATAAGCTTGAGAAGGACTAATCATCAGGTGAAATAAGCTTGAGGAGGTCTAATCAGGTGAAATAAGCTTGAGGAGGGCTAATCATCAGGTGAATAAGCTTGAGGACTAATCATCAAGTGAAATAAGCTTGAGGTCTAATCATCAGGTGAAATAAGCTTAAGAAGGACTAATCATCAGATGAAATAAGCTTGAGGGCTAATCATCAGGTGACCCCATAGTCAGTGAGAAGAACGGGCGACTCACACACATCTGAGGCGGGTTATAAGTCGTGGCACACCCGGGCTTCTCCTGGACGCACACGCTTTCGTGGTGGGTCAGTTCTACCCCATCAGACTTCACGAAACTGGCAAATTCGTACGGAGCGTCGATGGTGAAATCCGAGCCTGGTCGTGTGGAAGCTGCTGACCATCTACTGGCAATTCTGAGTCAAACACAAAAAATATTATGTAGTAATTTTGACTTTAGAAGGGCAACTGTATTTATTTTAGCTTCAGAATGGCAACTGCATATATTTTAGCTTCATAATGGCAACTATATATTTTAGCTTCAGAATGGCAACTGTATTTATTTTAGCTTCAGAATAGCAACTGTATTTATTTTAGCTTGAGAATAGCAACTGTATTTATTTTAGCTTCAGAATAGCAACTGTATTTATTTTAGCTTCATAATGGCAACTGTATTTATTTTAGCTTCATAATGGCAACTGTATTTATTTTAGCTTCAGAATAGCAACTGTATTTATTTTAGCTTCATAATGGCAACTGTATTTATTTTAGCTTCAGAATAGCAACTGTATTTATTTTAGCTTCAGAATAGCAACTGTTTATTTTAGCTTCATAATGGCAACTGTATTTATTTTAGCTTCAGAATAGCAACTGTATTTATTTTAGCTTCAGAATAGCAACTGTATTTATTTTAGCTTCAGAATAGCAACTGTATTTATTTTAGCTTGAGAATAGCAACTGTATTTATTTTAGCTTCATAATGGCAACAGTCAATCAAGTCTTCTAAAATTAATCTGTGACATCAATAACCAACCCCAGTCGACAGGAGGAGAGAGTTACCTGTTGACGAGCACAGTAGACAGTACCATCCCTGCCCTGGTGTCTGGGTAGTACAGGGGGTGACTTGGATCCACAACAGTAAAGTGGTGGATGATGCTCTCTCCTTTGTCCGCCAAGCCGCGTCCAATAAAAGCCCTCTGTTAAGTAACCTCTTGATAATATACAGTAAAATCATGATGTGAAGATTAGTCCCAGTTGCTTATTTCACCATAACAAAATGACATGATGATTAGCCCCACAGATGTTTATTTTGCCTAAGGATTAAACACAATAATGCTTAACATTGATGATTCTTTATCCTATTACAGTTCTTTTCAAGGTGTTAAATTACATACAGTGAGACAAAGGCTTCTAATAATAAAGGTAATGCAATAATAACAAAATAATTCTACTAAATACTGCAATAAAACACTCCTATAGCCTTTAAGAACATAAATCACTAAGAAATCTAAGTAAGAAATAAACATTGATTATTATTAGGCACCTCACTCACCTGGGAAGGATTGTAGTCATGGAGGAGGTGTACAAGTTTCCCCAGCCTGACAGTCACCCACTCCTCCAGGATAATGACCCAGGAACTGTTGGTGCCGTGGGCGTTGCTCAGCCTGTACACAAAAATCACTGTTAGGGTGTCTCATAGATCACACACTATAGAATGCAGGATGTTTCATAGTTCACACACTATAGGATGCAGGGTGTCTCATAGGTCACACACTATAGGATGCAGGGTGTCTCATAGTTCACACACTATAGAATGCATGGTGTCTCATAGGTCACACCCAGAGAGTGGGTCACACTAAGTCTTATCAATGAAGTATTTAAACAAAGGAAATGTCAAATTTATAAGCTTTAGAGGATTACCTGAAGATTAGACACCCTAACTTATTTCACTCGATTATGAAACACCCTATTGCTACCTTAGGAAAAGGGATATGGTATGGTATGGTAAGGTAAGGTAAGGTAAGGTAAGGTAGGGTAGGGTAGGGTAGGGTAGGGTAGGGTAGGGTAGGGTAGGGTAGGGCAGGGCAGGGCAGGGTAGGTTAGGTTAGGTAGGAACACAACCCAAACAACTTACCTCTCCAGCAGTGGGAAATACGTCCAGGCAGCAACACCAGGCCAGTCCTCCCACGCCAAGTGCACCACACACGGCTGAAAGAGCATCCGAAGTCAACAGCGACTGTGTCGTTGGGAAGGAATTCTGGGCTCATTCCTTTATGTTGTGTGTGTCAGGAAATGTGTCTTATGTAAATTACAAACATACAGTGTAAAACATGTCACATTACTTCTTCTTAATGTCTAGTAATTATACAGGTATTCAGAGTTCACAAACAACATTCTGAATTACAATCAATAACTTCTACACAACAATATTCTGAACTACCATCAAAAACCACAACACGTACTACATCAAGTTGTTTACACTCGGCGGTGAGGTGTGATGACAAGGCCCGGGCAGCATCGGTATGTCTTGCAGACTCTTGGCTCAATATCACAAAAACGAAACTATCTGAAGAAAAAATGGTTATCTATTACGGTGTTTATTCTTGTGGTTAAAGAAATTGAGGGGGCTAATTTTTATAAGATGATTAAACACCCTAATACTACCTGGGAGGATTAGATTAAGTTAGTTTAGCATTAGGGTGGTTAATCTGATGGTTAAATAACCTGGAGGCTAATCTTCAGATGATCTCCTTAATCTGTACTTACACTTACGTTTCTGGCTAAAGTATCTAAATCTGAATAGCAATTCTGTCTTAAAATTACAAACAATTAACAAATATCTATCACATTCACTGTATCAAAACATATTTAAAAAGCTCATCGTACCTTTACGCTGAGAGCAGTGTATTCCTCGGGTGATGAGCAAGATCAACACCGCAGCTGAAAGATCATTTATTACACTATAAATATTAATCAGACAACAGTTGAGTCATTGTATCAAGAGATAAATGGGAAACAAACATTGATACAAATATAAAGACCATCTGAAGATTAGTCCTTAAGTCTATCTCATCTTTGGGTGGTTAATCATCAGGTGAAACAAGCTGGGGTGACTAATCTTCAGGTGATCCAGGTAGTTTAATCATAGGCTGAAGACACTATGTGCTCACCCCTCAGAATATCCATCATGGTTGGAAATAACGGCTGCTGAGGCTGTGGGAAAATTCGGTGGGAAGAATTCACTCAGGGAAGGAATACTTCAGTGCTGTGTCAGGTCTTCCATGATGGCCCTCACTGGACAGCACTTTCAGGGCCGGACCAATTAAATATCCACAAGGCCCTGGGCTGGGGATTTCAATGGACCTCCATGTTTCAGTTTCATCTCACCTAAATCACAAATGAGTAAACTTGTTTCTAAATAGCATAATAATGTGGCTCAGAAGCTATTTGAGGATAAGTTCATTTCATAGTGGAGATTTTTTTTAGATAAGAGAAGATAGCGATTACTTTTGGTTAGGTTAGTTTGGCTTAACATTATAATTTGTGGTACAGTATAGTGCAATTTTTTCCCAGCTGAGAAGAGATGGCCCATCCCCCCTCCTCAAAAGTTATAGCTGATTGGCTGTTGCAAATCAGTCCGATTTTGTCCTGAAGTAATGACGATTTTCTAAATGAGTTTATTCCCACTCCAACAAAGAAGGGGGCCAAGGGGGGGGCTGAAAACTAGATCTACGTAATAAACTAACCTTACCAGAACTAACCTAACAGGCCACGTCCTAGCCAAACCTGACCTGACAGGCCATGATTATTACAACAAATAAATCGAGTTTACTTTTGGAATTTCTCGCTAAATTCAGGTATATTCTTTGGTTTCTCAGAGATCTATTATCCCTTTTAAATGATAAAACAATAAAAATAAGTAAGAAAAACTATATATTGACCCTCTAGAAACTTCCCTGGCAGCGTGGAGGGGGGGGGGAGATAAGGGGTCAGTGTTGTTTTGACAGCTGACGCTCGTGGTCACTACACACTTAGCAGCCATTTTCTGCTTGCCTTGTGTCCGGGATGGCCATTAATGCAAATATTAAATTATCATATTACTTATTTGCTATAAATAATTAATTTATAATATTTTATTTGCATTACTTTTCGTAATAGTGCTCGGCGACACACACGCAGTCTGTCGCCAGTCTGCCTGGCTGTCTTTGTGTTTGGTAGAGCAAGTAATGAATAAAATAATAATAATTCCACAAATAAATACATTTATAACATAATCACAGCATTGTTTTACAGTAATACCGCTACACTACTTTCAGCAATATTACTTTGATACAACATGATAAAATGGACACTGAAAATGAAACAAACAAAAGTAGGTAATTATGTTGAGGAAGCTTCCCTGTGGCCGAGGTGTGGCGTGACAGGCACATAGTCACACTGGAACCTCATAACCCGCGCTGGGCATTTAAAGTGGCAGGAAAAGGCGAGCGTTCTGGAACATCACCCGGGGCGTGCTAGTCGGGCATTCTGGAACATCACCCGGGGCGTGCTAGTCGGGCATTCTGGAACATCACCCGGGGCATAAGGGTTAAATGGTAAAATAAAAAAATCTTATAAAGTTGATGGATGGTTAACAATGACCGGCATCTCTTCTCAGCTGGGAATAAAAGCACTATAGTACATGCTACTTCAAGAATGCTGGAACAGGTCACAAAGGTCCAAAACAAACTATATAACCTGACCTAAGCTAAAATACTTATTATTTTATATTTTTCGAGTGATGGCAGCAGTTTAGTGGCACCATCAACCAGCATTGAAACTCTCTCTACTGAACTAAAATACCTCAGGAATAAACCTAAAATCTTAACTAATCAAGGAATAAAACATCTAATGAAATAGCTACAATAAAACAAACAGTAACATTAAAATAAGAGATAAAACACGACGAAATATGGGATAGAATTACTCAAAAAGATTCACCCTACAATTTTTAAAACTTTCCTAATTTAATAAAATAACCAAATATAAACCCTAAAACCACACCTAACTGAGAGATAAAACACAAAATTAAACAACTACACAAAAAAAAAACCAAATAAAACACAATAGTCGTGTAAAAGTCTAAAAAAGGCTTAAAAAACACCCACCACCTCAGACCACCTACGCCTAACCCTCACCACCATGTAAACAAACGCCGCTCCCTTCCTCAACCCTGATTGGCTAACACTCACCAACTCTGACCAATCATATTATCCGTATCATCCTCTCTATAGCTAAAGACGAGAATGAACCAATCAGCGACGAGTTTGGTGAAAGAGAGCCAATAGGAAACGAGAGATGAGATACTCTAGGAAGTAGTGGTGGGTCTACCTTGTTTACTTCTGAGGCTGGCGCAGTGTCGTCTGAGAGCTGGTCGGGGGAGGACGGAGGCGCCGCACCGCTCCTAATTTATGCTCTCCAGGGTGAGTTTTGACCCAATAGGACTACTGAGTCTTATGAGAGTATTATGTGAGTCTTATGAGTGTATTATGTGAGTCTTGTGAGCATTAAGAGAGGTTTTTATATGAGTAAGAGCCTTCTGAGAACTAGTGAATGAAAGCCTTGTGAGAGTGAATCAGCCTTAAGAGTATTGTAAGAGTCTTATAAGAGAATATTATGAGAGTATTGTGAGAGTATTATGACAGCCTTATTAGAGTCTTATGGGTGTATTATATCCAAACGGGAATTCTATTTAGAAAAATAATTAATCTGACCCTTATTATTTGGTCCAATGCTTCTTTATTTATTGATATATATCCATGATTTATATCAGTAGGTAGTGAAGATGTTAGTAAAGAAATAGGTTAACTAAAAGGTAATAAGTCGCCAGGTCACTATGAGATATTTGCCAGAGTATTAAAGGAATGTAAGGAAGGACCGTGCTACTGTAGTGTGTGGTCTACTGAGCTGGAGTTGGTCTACCGGGATATTGACACCGTAGCTTCCAATACCCTACTTAACTTAATATATCTTAACCTAACCTGACCTAACCTAACCTGACCTAACTTAACGTAACCTATTTTAACCTGACCTAACTTAACATAACCTATTTTAACCTGACCTAACTTAACGTAACCTATTTTAACCTGACCTAACTTAACGTAACCTTTGTTAACCCAACCTATCTTAACCTAACCTGACCTAACTTAACGTAACCTATTTTAACCTGACCTAACTTAACGTAACCTTTGTTAACCCAACCTATCTTAACCTAACCTGACCTAACTTAACGTAACCTATTTTAACCTGACCTAACTTAACGTAACCTTTGTTAACCCAACCTATCTTAACCTAACCTGACCTAACTTAACGTAACCTATTTTAACCTGACCTAACTTAACGTAACCTTTGTTAACCCAACCTATCTTAACCTAACACTCGGGATAATTCACGCCAATGTGGCATTTTGATTAATGTAAATTCCACTTTAGCCTCACGATCAGACACGCCACTGTGGCATATACTGTAGTTATTTTTATCATTATCTTATTTTCTCTGATCACACGAGCGTCTTCCTCATTTACTCTTTCTTGCCATGTGTATTTTATGCTAAATGATGTAATGATGTGGGTACAGCATGAAGAGGAATCAACAGTAAACTCTAACTTATACTCACCAAAATGGCTTTTATTTATTTATTTCTATTTTTGAAGGTTTCATGTGATTTTCCAGCCCTTTTTTTTACATAGGAAGGCATCATTTAATAAATATTTGGCAATATCTTACCCACAAATAGCGCTCGGGAATAAAATATCTTCTCCGCAAGTTCTGGTCATTTTATGCTCTCAAGAGTGGTCCTGACACAGGCTTGTTAAATAAATTTTGGCTGATCCCGAGATTGTTAACCTAATCTATCTTAACCTAACATGGGTTAGGTTATGTTAGTGTAATGGATGATACAGTGTAAGTATCCCGGTAGACACGAATCCAGCTCGGGAGACTGCACACTATAGTAGCACTGGAAGAACTTGGTGTACTCTCAGCAAACTTGTTTTACATGTCAATAAAAACAGGTGTAGTACCAGAATCCTGGAGGATAGCAAATGTAATACTGATTTTCAAGAAGGGAGATATATCACTATCCTTTAACTACCATCCGATCAGTTTAACATCAATTGTAGGCAAATTGCTGGAAGCATTAATTTCAAACTATTTAAAATCACCTGGAGAAGCACAAGTTGATCAATGTCTCCCATCATGGCTTCATAAGTGGGCTTTCATGTCTGACTAATCTATGAACATTCTTTTCAGTGGACGACTGGCACGACTATGATATGGTATATCTTGACTTAGCAACGCCTTTGACAGAGTCCCCCATGAAAGACTAATGTGTAAAGTGGAGGCTCATGGCATTGGAGTAGATGTTCTAGACTGGATTAGGGCGTGGTTAGGTTAGGAATCAGAAAGTCAATGCAGTAACGGCAATGAATCCGATTAGGGTAATGTCATTAGTGGAGTACCCCAAGGCTCAGTACTTAGACCATTACTATTTATTATATACATAAACGACATAGATATACTGTAGGCCTAGACAGCAACATAAGTAAATTTGCTGATGACACTAAAATAGGGCATGTAATTAAATCTGACGAGGACTCCGTAAAACTACAGGAAGATCTAAACATATTTTTTGCATGGTCTGAAAAATGGTAGATGAAATTTAATGTGGACAAATGTAAAGTACTTGGTCTAGGAGATGTAAACAGAGAAACCAGATACCAGATGAACAACGATGTTATTGAGGAATCCGACTGATAAAAATTTAGGAGTAATGATTAGTAGGAATCTTAAACCAAGTCAACAATGTGTATTTGCTCAATACAAGGCTCTAGGAATGAACTTGTAGACAATGGTTTTAAATTAGACAAATTTAGGCACGAGATAGGTAAAGATTGGTTTGAAAATAGAGGAGTGGACAAGTGGAACAAGTTACCGAACATCATCATCAACTTGAATACGCTGGATAGCTTCAAACATAGGCTGGATGGATATATGAGCGATAGGGGTTTGGTGTAAATGGGACTGCCCAGTATGGGTCAATAGGCCTGCTGCAGTTTCCTCCATTCTTATGTTCTTATGTACTGTACATGCTGAACTGTATACTTGCATTGTCTATATACATATTATCTACAGAGGTGTTTTATTAATTGATTCATAACTTCACAGGAACAAGAGCCTCTGCCAGCACCTCCCAAGATGATGGGCTACCATTCAAACTTGTTCCGAGAGACAGAGCTAATGGCACAACAGCTCGAGTCGGGCAAGGCTGTCCGGCGCTTTTCCTGCCGCCACCGCCCTGAAACTGGGAGACTTAAGATACGTCGTGAGACCGGGCACATTATCTGGACCAGGTCTCAGAATGCCTCGGAAATCATTAGTGCGTACAGTGTTGTTGTTCTTATTATTACTCTCCGTCTCTTGTTTATCTCTCTATCTGTTCCGTCTCTGGGTTTTTTTCGCTATCAATCATCTTATTCCTGTCTTATCTCTCTCTCTCTCCTTCTATCTCATCTTCTTCCTGTCTTATATGTCTCTCTCTCTCTCTCTCTCTCCTCCCTCCCTCTCCTCCCTCCTTCTTTCTCATCTTATTCCTGTCTTATCCCTCCTCCTCCTCCTCCTCCTCCCTCCTCCTCCCTCCTCCCTCCCTCCCTCCCTCCCTCCCTCCCCCCAGGAAAGGAAGTGGTAAGTGGCAACAGGAAATGTTATCATGGCCATTGTCTCTGGTCGTGGCAGGAAAATAAATTCCTTAACTACCTGCCATTAAATTGTTGAATGTATAATAGGATTGTTTCTGTAATTATTTATCTACCCAGAATACATAAAATGGTTGGTAATTACTGGAATCTTTATTATACGTTATATAACTCTAGTGGATATTTAATTGTTGGTGCTTATGTAATATGGTTGGGGATTGTTATGTATGTATTGTGTGTGTTATGTATGTATTGTGTGTGTTATGTATGTATTGTGTGTGTTATGTATGTATTGTGTGTGTTATGTATGTATTGTGTGTGTTATGTATGTATTGTGTGTGTTATGTATGTATTGTGTGTGTTATGTATGTATTGTGTGTGTTATGTATGTATTGTGTGTGTTATGTATGTATTGTGTGTGTTATGTATGTATTGTGTGTGTTATGTATGTATTGTGTGTGTTATGTATGTATTGTGTGTGTTATGTATGTATTGTTGTGTGGGTTTAATTTTTTGTATTCATAAGGCTATCTGCTGTGTTAAATCCCATTATTATTAGTTATGTGAAGTAGGTTGAAGTATACTACTGTATTTAATATAACATATATTTAGCATAGTGGAACCTTGAATAGAATGATCGATGCAGGTTCAGGTACACTCTTAAGCAAGGTAATGTACAGTACAACATGCCCTTTAAATTCATGGGGGTTAGGTTCTAAAAATGGCCTCTAATCCCCAAATCCGTGAATAACATTTGCTGACCAGGGGGGTTCATTTTTACTTGTGTGCAAATAAATGTATATTCCCTTTATGTGTTTGCCCCTAGGACAATTATTTCTTTTACCTGTATTGTATACAGTATATGTGTGTGTAGACACACACCCAAAACACATACAGATAAATAATAATGGTAAAATCCTCTCACAAATAATTAATCAGAAACAAATGTATTAAAAATGTTGAGTAAACTCGATATTTTCTATACATTTATTTCTGATAATTTGTGAGAGAATTTTTCCATTATTATTTTTCTGTATGTGTTTTGGGTGTGTCTCTACACACACACACACACACACACACAATACAGGTAAAAGAAATTACTGTCTCTAGAATGAATGGCTTCCTGTCCCAGCCGCAAAAATGCCAGCAACTTTAAAACTACCCACAGACATTCTTGGGTACATCCAGGGTGTCATCCGCGAATAATAGAGGACCGTGAAGTAAAAATCCGCAAATTTGAAGGGCTTGCCAAGAGTGTGTTGCAGAGATCCAGTACAGTATTTGCCTACAATGTGTAACAGAGAGACAGTACAGTAAGTCCTCGTTTAACGTTGTCCCAGACGATGTTGTTTCATTATACGTCGCTACTCTTTTGATACCCGTGATTCCGACAACGTCCCGACCAATTCGTCATAAAGTTATCACCCAACATGGACTACTTTGTGTGGCGCATCACTCTCACTCTTCTTGGTGCGCTACGCTCTCTCGCGGAGCGTCACAATGTCCCCAGTCTTTGTTAGGCTTCCACAGTGTATTTGTGTGCTCAAGTGTTTTTGTTAGAAATACTGTGCTGTAACCATTCAAAATGGCTTCCAAGCGCTCATCAAGTGTTAGTGATGCTATTGTTGTGAAGAAGCAATGCAAGACCATTAGCCTTGCAACGAAAATGGAGGGGGAACCCCAGTCAGAGCGGGAAGGGGAGCCCCTCTCCGGGTCTCAGTGCCTCGCCACCCTCCTCCTCCTCTCCGCTACCCACCACACATTAACTCCACCTCTGCCTATACAATACAAAATGATTTAGTTTATTCATCTTTTTGGATGTATAATATATATTTTGTATGAAATTTCCATTGAATTTATGTATGTGTAATGTATTTTATGGGGCCAAGGGAGGCTGGGGAACATAACTCCTGTATTTTATGTATTTCTAATGGTAAAATTTGATTTCCGTTAACGTTGTGTTTTACAAGAACGTAACCACGACGTTAAGCGAGGACTTACTGTACAGTATTTGCCAACAGTGTGTAACAGAGCACCAGTAGTACTTGCCAACAGTGTGTAACAGAGCACCAGTAGAACTTGCCAACAGTGTGTAAGAGAGACATAACTGACTGCCCAAGAGGTTAACAGACTGGTCAGTGGTGATGAGGATAAAGTAAAGTAAATACTAAGTGTGTGTTTGTTTTCCAGCTTCTCTTAGTGATATCAAGGAAGTTCGGCCGGGTAAAGGAGGCTCCAAAGACTTTGACAAATGGCCGGACGAATCCAAGAGAGAAGACAAATCCAAATGCTTCGTTGTGTTCTATGGGAAGGAGTTCAGGCTGAGGACACTGTCGATTGCAGGTGTGTAAATGATCCGTGTCTATTGCAGGTTTGTAAATGATTTTCTATTGCAGGTTTGTAAATGATTGTGTTTATTGCAGGTGTGTAAATGATCCGTGTCTATTGCAGGTTTGTAAATGATCTTCTATTGCAGGTTTGTAAATGATTGTGTTTATTGCAGGTGTGTAAATGATCCGTGTCTATTGCAGGTTTGTAAATGATCTTCTATTGCAGGTTTGTAAATGATTGTGTTTATTGCAGGTGTGTAAATGATCTGTGTCTATTGCAGGTTTGTAAATGAGGTTATCTATAGAAAACAGTTTAAGTGGTTCTCATAGGCATGACTACCAATTAGGGGCAGCGTGGATAGAGCACACTGTATACCAAGTTTCAGTACACAAGGAGGCAGCATGGCCGGTACTGCACTCTACCGCCTCCACTTCCCCAAGCTGTAAACATAGGTACCCATTTACGGCTGGGGGAGTGCATGGGGATCAAACCACCAACTCCTGGAATAAGAGGCGAGCATTGTATCCACTTGACCACCACACCCCTTTGTAATTTAAGTTTGTGTGAGTAGAAACAAAAATGTGGGTATTTTACTGGGAGGTCTTGGGTAATGTGGATGACCAGGAAATGAGAGTACAATACCTTCAAAATGGATTCAGTATTGGTCACAGTTTTAAGGGTCTATACCTGTATTTTTTTTATTCATTATTTAAAACACCGTATTACTGTATTTGTTGTTGATGTTTGTAGCTATGGGACCAGAGGACTGCAATGCGTGTACCACCGGGATCCAGTACCTAATGACCGAGGTGCAGAACGTGCCGTACATCACCCAGCTGGAGAAGTTCATACGCACCGAGTTTTATATCATGGAGAACGAGAGGAACAGGTCAGTGTTGTTGTTTGTTTCTTGGTGAATTTATGTTGAGAAAATGTGATGGCCTGATGGCTATCCACGCTAATGCTAACCTAACCAAGCTTATTCATCCTAACCTAAAATTATCCACTCTAATGCTAATCTAACATAATCTAACCTAACTAAATCTGACCTAACCTAGCTTAACTTAATCTAACCTAACTTAATCTAATCTGACCTAATTTAACTGAACTTAACATAACCTACTGAATTTCCTGGCATATTAGGTTAGGATATGTTAGGTTGGATCAGGTTACGTTATATTAATATGTTTACTCTTCAGATGAAATAAGCTGGGGTGTCTAATCTTCAGGTGATCTACCATATAACTTAGGAATATTACCTTCTACAGGATAACGTTTCGGGACGTGAAGAATTTCCTCCCCCGGGTCTACTACAGGATGAACACGACTCGACTGAAGCTTCTCTTTGAAACCGTAGACGACCAGAACCAGGGAGAGATAAGCTTTGACCAGTTCTACGAGCTTATAAAGAAGGTCGTATGGGATGAGCAGGCTGATGTGAGTTTCCTTAAGGGACAGACTCACAGGGGTATGGTGTGGTGGTGATGGGAGGTGCTTGAGTGTGTGATGTTAGCTGTAGGGACGGTGGTCATCATCAGTGGAAGTTAGCTGTAGGGACGCTGGTCATCATCAGTGGAAGTTAGCTGTAGGGACGGCAGCCATCATCAGTGGAAGTTAGCTGTAGGGACGGCAGCCATCATCAGTGGAAGCTAGCTGTAGGGACGGCAGCCATCATCAGTGGAAGTTAGCTGTAGGGACGTAGCCATCATCAGTGAAAGTTCCATGGTCCTTACATTCCATTTTGGCACATATGGGGAGAGGCCAGACCTAATGAATAAGGAATAATTATCACTCGTCTTATTCTTCTTCCTTATTCTATGTTTGATTTGCTTCAGAGAGAGATGTTCAGCACCGTAGAAGAAGACAGGGGTCCCACACTCCTGGAGAAGTACAGCGCCAACATGAAGACCGTCACCCTACAGGAATTCCAGATGTTCTTGGTGGAGGAACAGAAGGAGGTGGAGCACACAGCTGACGCCATCATCAAGAACTTCGTACAGGATCCCCAGAGAGACATCCAGGAGCCGTACTTCTTGTTGGAGGAGGTCGGTCTCTCTCTCTCTCTCAGGGGTGTATTTACCGTGTCGGGGTTTGTGAGAATTAGTGAGCCACGATCCAAGGCTGTCTCGGTGTAAACAATATCTGTAATGTGGATCCTTTATATGTATTTTATATGTGTATTATGTATATACTGTATGTTGTGTATATATGTTCTGTAGTATGTATGTTGTGTGTTATGTATGTATGCTATGTACAGTAAGACCTCGCTTCACGTCGTGGTTCCGTTCCTGAAAACCGCGACATAAACGGAAACGGCGTTAAGCGGATCAATTTTCCCCATAAGAAATAGATAAAATACGGGAGTTATGTTCCCCAGCCTCCCTTGGCCCATGAAATACATTACACATACAGAAAATCAATGGCATTTTTATATTAAATAGTATATATATATATATAAAAATAACTAAATCATTTTGTATTGTACTCATTGATGGATGGAGGTGGTGGAGCGGAGGAGGAGGGTGGCTAGTCACTGAGACCCGGCCGGTAGCTCCTCCTCCTGGTTTAAAACCTCCATTTTCGTAGCAAGGCTAATAGTCTTGCGTTGCTTCTTCACAACACTAGCATCAGTAGCACTTGATCGGCGCTTGGAAGCAAAAACACTTAAACACTCACAAACGCTGTGGTAGCTTAACAAAGACTGGGGACGCCGTGATGCTCCACCGCCAAGATGAGAGAGGGTGATGCTCCACACAAACTAGTCTGTGACGACGTTTTACTGAATTGGCGGAACATTGTCCGAATCACAGGTATCTAAAGAATAGTGACATTATCCAGAAACAACGTTATCGGGGACAATGTTAAACGAGGACTTACTGTACTGTAGTGTGTATGGTTTGTGTTGTCTTTGATATATGATGACAATGGCAGAATTTGACATAAGATTAAACTGTGTGGGTTTTTCTTGTTTACCTTCTATTAATTCTACACTAATTTACTGTATAGATTCAATTTACAGGAACATTTGCAATTTACAGTAGAGTTTTGGTTTACGGTGGAGTTTTAATTTACAGTATCGTTTCAGTGTGTGTGCTGCCTTACCTAACTTAACCTAATTCTAACTTAGCCTAGCTTGACCATACCAAACCCAACCTAACTCCCTCAGGTAGCATTAGGGTGTTTAATCATCACGTGAACTCAGTTTGGTCATTTATTATATCGAGTGATCTGTAAAAATAATCCACGAACTTCTATAAAAATAATGCACGAACTTTTGGGAATTTGGTCCCCTCACCAGCCTTAATTGTTCTAATCCTTGCATAGTGTACCTATTTGTGTGTGTGGCTTGATGCAGAGTGTTAAACATGCCGCCCCCCCCCCCCGTGGTATCGGTTCAAGTAGTCTGTAAGATGCGTATCCGTGAAAATGTCCCGTTTAATGCCCTTTACGTTGTGTATAGGTTAGGTTACGTTTGGTTCAGCGTGAAGTTGAATTCCATTTCTGTAGCGCTCCAGTGAAAGACCTAACCTAACCACAACATGAAATGGGATATATTCTCCAAGTATAATACAGGAAAGTTTATTGTATATCTTTTCCATACAGCTATACAACTATACAATTCTCCTCTTCCTTATTGTTGTCATTAAGTCATACGTCATATTCACCAGTTTACCTTCGCATTAGTCTTTTTGTGTTGGCCCCTAAGTGTTTGTCTCTGTCTTTTACAGTTTGTGCAATACTTATTTTCCAAGACTAACGAACTGTGGGACCGTCGGCATAGCATAGTCAACCAGGACATGACCAGACCTCTCACGCATTACTGGATAGCCTCCTCGCACAACACGTAGGTATTTCCCTCACCCAAGTCACTATCTTCTTCACTATTACTGCCTCTTGCTTCCTCGCCTCCATCACTTTCTTCCTCACCTCACTCACTATCTTCCTCACCCCACTCACTATCTTCCTCACCTCATTCACTATCTTCCTCACCTCACTCACTATCTTCCTGTCTTATAATTTTAGTAAATATCTTTAACATTTTAGTAACTGTCCCTCCTGACCCCCACAGATACCTAACTGGTGATCAACTGATGAGTTCTTCCTCCCCCGAGTCCTATGCCAGGGTCCTACGTCAGGGTTGCCGCAGCATCGAGCTGGACTGTTGGGACGGACCCGAGAACAGTCCCGTTATCTTCCACGGCCACACCATGACCTCGAAAATCCAGTTCGTTGACGTCCTCACCACCATAAGAGACCATGCCTTCGTCACCTCAGAGTAAGTGAGAGGGAAGACCACCTGAAGATTAAACACCCTAATGCTTCTTGGAGATGTTAGGTTAGGAGTGTTTAGGATAAGGTGGGACTGGTTAGGTTAGTTTATGTTAGGTTAGGTTATTTTCTGTTTGGTTAGTTTATGTTAGTTTAGGTTAGGTTAGTTTATGTTATAATAGCATAGATTTGGTTTTGTAACACAGGGTCGGTTAAATTGCCTTTGCATTAGGTAGGTTAGGTTAGGTTGTCTTTGCATTAGGTAGGCCCATTGTCTTAGTTTCATCCTTCCATTTCTTGAGTTTCTCCACCGCCTCTTCAGTACAACAGTCCAGTCCTAAAGCCCCGTGACTGCTTCCAACAGCATGATAAATAGAAGGGGAGGGGGGGGAGGGGGCTCAAGACAGACAGATGGATTCCTACTTTTACCTCACTTTCCTCACCATTTACTCTCAGTTATTTTGGACCTTTATATAATGTACCATTCGAACAAGACGCCCTTTGAATCGTAGCCTCACCGGTGTTTGTGTCGATCACGTGAATGATTATTTTATAACGGCAACGCATCTCATCTTGTGGGAGACTACACACATCAACGAGTGACGACAGTGTTGTTTATTGGAGGCATTCAGGTGATAGCCACGACAGTCCGAGATAACTTGTAGGTTGGCTGAGGTACAGTAGCCACAACAGTCCGAGATAACTTGTAGGTTGGCTGAGGTACAGTAGCCACAACAGTCCGAGATAACTTGTAGGTTGGCTGAGGTACAGTAGCCACAACAGTCCGAGATAACTTGTAGGTTGGCTGAGGTACAGTAGCCACAACAGTCCGAGATAACTTGTAGGTTGGCTGAGGTACAGTCCATCAAATATGAGAGAAGTGTTGTGTTTATGGGGGAAATTAACACTTGATATAAAGTTGTTAAGAGTAGAAACAAGAACTGAGAAGAATACGAATACTCGAATAATTCTTGGAACATTTGATGGTCGACGGAGGTTGACAAGATTGAACTCCCCACAAGTATTTTCAAACGGTTGGGTAATTCCTGGATATTAATGTTAACAGATATCCAGTTATCCTGTCCATAGAAGACCACTGTACTCTTCCTCAGCAGCTGGAGATGGCGTGGCGATTTAAGGAGACGTTTGGTGACTCCCTTCTTGTTGCCCCAATAGATATTAACGAACAGGTTAGTGCCGAGTCATTCTTATTCACAGATCTTACACAGTTGACTAACAGATCTCACAGTAGGTATTGATTTTTATTTATTTATTAATTTGTTAAGGCTTTTCCCACTGTGCTTAAGTTGGGGAAAATCAAGAGGAAAATAGACTGGGTCATCAGGTATCTTTGCTGTTATTTCATTCACTAACTGTTGTATCAGATGTGTTCTACCGTTGTGCTCTGCCTCGAGACATCTGGGTTTTTTTTTTTCGTCTTGTCACATAAATTCAGTCAGCGTTACTCATCAAGGATATTATTTATAATTTGTAAATTCAAATCTATAATGTCATAAGTTCTGCCTCAGTAAAATATAAGTTGTATCAAAATGTGGTCATTAATTGTACACTTCTTTCTTTCACCAGCTCATGCCTTCACCTGATCAGCTCAAGAGAAAGTTTATATTAAAACACAGAAAACTACCAAGTGGCACGGATGAGTGTACACCGCTGGCTGCCAACGTGGATGAACGTAAGTGCTTAATTCAAGTTCTTTTGTGGTGATAGTTTCATCGCCACACAACATCACACTTCTCACACCAGCTACATACATTCCTCCTCTCATATCAGTCCAGCTTCATAAACTTCCTCCAGCCACTTCTGACTCTTAGAACTTACCAGGCTTCATCACCCCCATCAGCACTGATCATGTCACCCAGGTAACAGAACTTATCAACACAGTCCAATATTTTCAAGGTTGAGTTTCTCCAGCTTTGTTGTGGAGGTATGGTTACCTGCATATACAAAACTCTTAAATTCCTCACCATTTACTCTCATAGGTTTTTGAGCCTTCATATAATGTCATAACTACTTGAACAAGGTACTGGGTGCTCCTTGACTCCTGCCTCTCTCATTGCACACTTTACTGCTTCACATGGTAACCTGTTAAATTCCTTTTCTAAGTCTACAGAAAAGTAAAATTTTGTCTCCATCCCAAGATATTTCTTTTGTAGCTACAGTACCTGGCCATAAATATTGCCTCTGTAGTCCCCTTACCTGGCATAAATCCAAACTGTATTTCGTACATATCTACAAAAATAGGACACTGTATTTCTGTTCATATGTAAGTTAAGGCACCACTAATTATACTATCTACACTTAATATTTAATGTAACTTTATGTTAATCAGCATTTGTAGTTTAGCTTGTAATTAATACTCTAACTTTCCACCTTATATATTGATCTCTACTTGTAAACTGAGTAAACAATTGTAACTCATTATTGTGATCGTCAGAGGGAGGAGAGATGGGGCTGAGTAAACTGAGTATCAAGAGCGACCGCCTCTACCTCAAGAACCCCGTAGACTCAACAGCTTGGGAGGCTCACTTCTTTGTCCTCACGCAGGATCATCACCTCTACTTCACCGAGGCTCAGAATGATCAGGAGGCGGAGACAGACGACCAAGCCAGCTGGTTGAGGTTGCCAAACGATGTGAGTGGTGGACCCTGTGTGGTCGTTTATCTTTGTGTGTTATTGACCTTGTTGTAACAGTAACACTTGTTGACCTAATCTTATTGTAACAATAACACATATTGACCTGACCTTGTCGTAACAGTAACACACATTGACCTGACCTTGTCGTAACAGTAACACATATTGACCTGACCTTGTCGTAACAGTAACACATATTGACCTGACCTTGTTGTAACAGTAACACATATTGACCTGACCTTGTCGTAACAGTAACACATATTGACCTGACCTTGTCGTAACAGTAACACATATTGACCTGACCTTGTTGTAACAGTAACACATATTGACCTGACCTTGTCGTAACAGTAACACATATTGACCTGACCTTGTCGTAACAGTAACACATATTGACCTGACCTTGTCGTAACAGGTGGGCGACGACGAGGAGCACTTACGAGAGCCGTGGTACCATGGGAAGGTGATAGGAGGTCGAGCAAAGACTGAAGAACTCCTGCACCAGTACAGACATCTGGGGAACGGAACTTTCCTGGTCCGGCTGTCAGAGAACTTCGTCGGTGATCACTCGCTGTCTTTCTGGTGAGCTTGGGTAGTTTATTTTGTGTCACCGGGAGATTAGGCACCCCATTTAAGATTATTTTACCTGATTAAATGCACCATCACTAATTTAGGTCAATCTTCTATATCCATATGGTCCTTAATTCAGTCCAAGTTCTATTGTCATCCCCACTGACATCATTTATGCCCTTGAGATTGTAGTTGTGTCTTGTCATCATCATCTGTGTGTGTGTGCTGATGTGGGTACAGTGTGTCTTTTGTGATGACGAGGGGAGCAATAGGTGTTTGCTCCTTCAGTCACAGCTTTACAGGTCTTTGTTTATGCTGTAACATGAATGTCATTGGATTTTAGATGAATCTGACACAGATGATCTTATGACCACCATTGAATGTGGGGATGTTTTTCATTGTTGTTTGTTTATGATGAGTGACTTTTCCTGCATCATATGTATTGTTTGTTTTACTCCCCAGGCACCAAGGGAAGGCAAGTCATTGTCGCATATACTCCCGGCAGGAGGGGGACACCACTAGGTACTGGCTGCGAGACAGTGACCCCTTCGACAGTCTCCATGCCCTCATCGCATACTATCGTACCCATCCCATATGTGCCCAGGTGAGCTGTACCTTCATAGTGTTCTTGTAATTCTTAATGAATCTTGACTTGAGGTGTAACTCATTTCTAAAGTTCTGTTGATTATCAGGAGACATTTCTGTATGTGTCACTAGAATGTGTCGGTGACCCTGGGAGAAGCGGTGCCGCAGACCAACAGCCACGAGAAGAGGGGGTGGTACCACGCCAACATTACCAGCGAAGAAGCAGAGGATTACCTCGGACGCATCCCAGAGGATGGAGCTTTTCTCGTCAGACCGAGTAGAGAACCCGGCAGCATAACCATATCATTTAGGTGAGGCCAACTGCACCTCCGCTAAACAGTCTGACCCTTTATAAAATACTTTGAAACATTTCTCATAATTGGAAATGCAGTAGTACAGTACAGTAGACCCTTCCCATTTGGGGGTTTAGTGTTTCTGTGTGAAAGAGCCCCTAAAAGACTGCCTAGTGTCAGTGCTAATGATGCTTGTGGAGTGAAATTTAAAAGGCAGGGGATGGTGCTCGTGCTGGTGGGTTGTTTGGTGTAGGTATACAGTAGTACATTAAGGTAGTACAAGTTGCTATTTGTGGTTTTGCCTATTCACGCTATTCCTTGAAACCTAACCCCCGTGAACAAGGGTTTACTGTACAGTATTGTATTTTAGAACCGACCAGAATTGTTCAAAATGTTTTCAAATCTCATGATACATTATTTACAGTTGATAATTCAAACACACTTCTAAAGCTATTGCTGCAAATTTAGATACATCTCTCATGTGGATATTTCCCGTTACTGATAACACCGAGACTTGTCACCCCACAGAGCCGAGGGCTGCACCAAGCACTGCCGTGTCAAACAGGAGGACCAATCCTTCACCATCGGCACGGCGACCTTCGACAGCCTCGTGGACCTCATCAAGTACTACGAACGTAACTACATCTTCCGCCACGTAAAGTTACGGTACCCTGTGACGGAGGCTGTCATGAAGGACTTGTTAGAGCAGGTCAGTAAGTCTATACAGCAACTCACTTTTAAGAATACTGAAGCCTGTGTAGGGGATATTGAAGCCCCTGTAGGGAATAGTGAAGCCCCTGTAGGGGATATTGGATGAACTCTCTGATATTCTGATTTCCCTCTACTCTTTAAGGCTTTTTCTTGTCTTTTAAATTATTGTAATGGTTTATATAATGGGATGAACGAGTGTGTGGTGATGTCATGTTGTATAGCTCTCGGTATATTAAACCCTTCACTGCGGGGACGAGACTTTTGATAATTTATTTGGTTAACACTGGATGATTTTATTCAGCCGAGAGGTGACCCCGTACACAAGGGGTTAGTGGACTATCTCCCCTACTGTGTTTCTTTATTTTCAGTAATATAACAGTTGGGTGAACATCTGGACTTACTTGCCTGATGGTTTGGTCCAAACTATCCGAACTGTGATTCAAATTATTCATCTTAAGATAATGTAAAAAAAAAGAAAAAAAAGAGTTTTCACTAATTTTGCATTTCTTTCTTTTAGGACCAGGTTGGGGGGTCACAGGCAGGGGGCTACGTATCGTTCGTCAGCAACGTGAGTCTTTACTGGGTCTTGTTTCGGTATAAGTCTTTATCCATAAAGTGCTGATACAGAACTCCCTCTTGTGTTGAGTCAATATAACACATAGACCAATTTGTGATTTTTTCAAAGAACTTTTTGTAATAACTTTAATGAAATACAGTAAAGCCTCGGATAACAACGATTCGTCCAACAACTTTTCGTATTTGAAACCCTAGATAATTTAGGACTCGATTCAGTTTACATTCTTATTTCATTAGTATTTGAAACCCTAGATAATTTAGGACCCAATTAGGTTTACGTCCTTATTTCATTCGTATTTACGACCAAAATATAATAAAAATAAAATAAAATTACATTTTCATATCAATAATAACTAAATCCCGTTATTTATTATAAAAAAAAAGTACAGTGACCCCTCGTTTAACGAACACCTCGGTTAACGTAATTTCGATTAACGAACTGCCTTCCATAAGGATCTTCAATTCGTTTAACGAAAAATATTTCGCTTAACGAACTTCTTACGAACCGACCTCAACATGTTTTCGCTTGCACTGACCGGGCAACCAGCTTTAGTATCAGTCCGCCAATACATTAATCGGTTCTAGGGCTTAAATTCCTTACTATTTTTGTAAATATCAAGAAGTTTATACTATTCAATTATTTTAAAAGTTTAATATTAACTTTTTTAGTCATTTTAACAATTATTGAACATAATTGAAGGTAAAGTGACTAGTTTAATGCGCGGCATCCAGCCTCTTAACACAGCAAACAGGCGTCAGTCTCTCTCTGTTTTCATTGGAGGTAACATCTTGCTTGAGACTCTCTTCAACTAAACGCTTTTTTTCTGTGTTTCCAAGCAAATTATTGGTCATTTTGAAAATTATTTTACATATTGACAATATATAGTGCAGTGCAGTGTTATTTTAAAGAAAATATTCTTTATTTACAGCTAGTTTAACTTTGAAAAATACGTGTTGCCATTGTTTGAATCTAGCATGGGGCCTAAGAGATCAAGAAAAGTGATTTCAATCCAAATGAAGCAGGAAATAATAAAAAAACACGAACAAGGTATTAAATCAAATGCGCTATGCAAAGAATATGGCATGTCGGCATCAACTGTGTCGACAATTCTTGCACAAAAAGACAAATTTAAGGAAGTGAACGTGAGAGACAAAGCTACAAGAGTGTTTAAAAGTAGATCCCTAATCGTAGAAACTGAGAGGTTACTTATCATCTGGATTAGGGAAAAACAGATGAAAGGTGATTCAGTTTCTGGTGATTTCATTTGTGAAAGAGCCAGGGAGATTTATGAACATTTAAAGACAGATCAACCTAGTTCTTCAGGAACAGAATTTGAAGATTTTCGGGCTAGCAAAGGCTGGTTCGAAAAATTTAAGAAAAGAAGTGACATTTTAAGTGTTGTTAGGCATGGTGAAGCTGCTAGTGCTGATAAAGAAGGGGCAGCAAAGTTTTTAATTGAATTTAAAAAACTGATGGAAGAAGAAAATTATCTTCCACAGCAAGTTTTCAATGTTGACGAAACTGGGCTGTTCTGGAAAAAGATGCCCAAAAGAACATTCATCACCAATGATGAAGCCTCTTTACCTGGGCATAAACCCATGAAAGACCGTCTCACTCTATTGCTTGGTGCCAATGCTTCAGGGGATTTCCGACTGAAGCCTATGCTTGTCTACCACTCTGAAAACCCCAGGGTGTTCAAGCAACAGAAAGTGGTAAGAACAATGCTTGGAGTTTATTGGAAGTCCAACCGTAAGGCATGGGTGACAAGACAGTTCTTTAATGAATGGGCTATTGATGTGTTTTGCCCCTCTGTCAAGAGCTACCTAACCACCAATAAACTTCCTGTAAAGGCTCTTCTCCTCATGGATAATGCTCCTGGTCATGACCCTGACCTTGCCAGAAATTTGGAGTATAAATTTGACTTTGTGAAAGTGTTGTTTTTGTCTCCAAACACTACATCACTCATACAGCCAATGGACCAGAATGTGATCAGCAACTTCAAGAAGTTGTACATGAAGAAAATGTTTAGGAGGTGTCATCAGGCAACTTCCATTGATCCTGAACTAACACTGAAACAGTTCTGGAAGACACAATTCAACGTCCTGGAGGCTGTAAAATTGATTGTGTCATCATGGCAAGAAGTCTCCAATAGAACCCTCAATTCTTCATGGAAAGCACTGTGGCCATCAGTAGTCCATGATTTTGAGGGATTTGAGGATGACACAGAGTTGGACCAGGAGATTGTGTCCATTGGTCAGTCATTGGGTCTTGAAGGGGAGGAGAAGGATGTGGAAGAGCTTGTGATGTCTCATGAGGAGGAACTTACTCCTAATGACTTGAAGGAACTGGATGAGATGTTACGGGTAGAGGCTGACAGTGGTGAGGAGGAAATTGAAAGTGATGACCATATGTCAGCTACACAGTTGAAAGATGTGATTTACCACTGGGAGAAGTTCAGGGAACTGGCTTCAAAGCACCCAGAAGTGGAAAAAACTGAACTAGCTTTGTGTCATGTTGAGGACTCAGTGGTCTCCTTCTTTAAACATAAGTTAATGGTGAGGAGGACAGATGCCCCACAGACCACAATTGACACTTTCTTCAGTAAAAAGCAGAGGGAACAAGATGCTAGCCCTCAGCCTTCCACTTCAAGAAGGAGAGAGGATGTTCATGGTGGAGAATCTGTCAGTCCAGAGGTTCCTGACATTTTCATGGAAGGTGACTCACCTTCCAAGAAGCAGTAAAATGCTTCTCCTCCACCTCCACTTCCTTCTCTTCTCCCTTCTCCTCCTGCACCTCCCACTTCAAATGCACATCATCACCATCATCCAGGAGCCTTCTACATACACACCTCAAAGTAAGTAAATTTTTCCGCCATTTTTGTTGAATTTAGGAAATTTTCGGTGAGCTGGAACCAATTACCCAAAAACCCATTGAAACAATGGTTTCTGTTAACGAACGTTTCGGTTAACGAACGACCTTCTGGAACGGATTGAGTTCGTTAACCGAGGGGCCACTGTACTGTAAAAAAATTAATACCGCCTTGCACAAAGAAGCTGCATTACTAGTGAGTGGTAAACAACAGTCGGAGCTTGACAGGCCTTTTTTTTTCACTCATCTGGAACAGGAACTGGAGAAAAACTTTATCAGGTTTCTTACAGCATTTTTCCATCCCTATTCAACATGAGCAAGAGAGCTAGATGTGTTGAAACGATATGAAAAAGGTAAGAGGTCTGTGGATATTATATGGAGCAAGCAATGAACATATTTTCTGAAGTGGATCCATTAACAGAACAAAGCGTTAAAATTTAAATAAACACAAGATAATGACCTCTACATAAAGATGTATAATGAGAAAAGAAAGCAGCTGAGCAAGGTTCTTTTGAGAGCTTTATTATTCGAAGGCCTGAACCATCAACTTCAGCCACACCATCAAATTCAGCATCATAAGCAGCTTCAACATCAACTTCATGTTCAGTAACAGTTTCAGCAACAGCTTTATGGAAAGCTGCAGCTTCAGCCAGAGTTGAACCTGATGACTTTGTCATCTGAGTAAAAACTCGCACAATATTCATTGACTGTCCTTATGTTTTAGACTTTACCGCCATTGGTGAATAGAATTTTAGTTTTACATTCATAAATATTATTCAAAACATATATGAACAGTTAATAAGTGTTGCTTTCATATTCATATGTTGAGAAATGACGATATGTTTTCACATGTACGCACTAACTGTTCATACGTCGGCGTTCCCAATCATCTCACATTATTTCTTTATCATTAGTGGTTAGCTACTCTTAGTGTTCCATTTATTAACATTAAATAACATTACTTAAAACATACATACAGTTATTCAATTTTTTTTAATTAAGTTCGCTACAGCTACAACCAGGGTCTTATTTTCTTCATTTTCTCATGTAGAACTATCGTCCCGGCTGTAAACACAAACGAAAACAATGGCATCCCATCTCTTGTGTGACCATTTTATTATTCATTTATATTGTATAAGGTGCATTCAGAAACATTATTTAAAGAGTATAGTTTGCACTTTTCACTAATTGTATTGTTTTTTGGGGGAAAAGAGGGTAAAAGGCCACACAAAAGATATGAAAAGGTCACACTTGGGAACGCATCTCATTATTATTGCTTTATTTTAATGGTAATTAATGATTCGCGAAAAGACGATTCACCTCACACCGTAATATTGGAGGACACATTAACATCGTTTTTCGAGGCTTTACTGTACTTAATGTAAATGAACACATCGGAATGAATGTTGAGTGACGTTATTTCTCTTCCCAGATCCACGTGAAGACCAAGTTTTCCTACACCGCGAGTATGCCCGACGAGCTGACGTTCCCCAAACACGCCATCATCCAGAACGTAAACAAGGCCGAGAAAGACTGGTGGAAGGGAGACTATGGCGGCCGAAGACAACACTGGTTCCCCGCCATATATGTCCAGGAAATAGAACCAGAAAATATAGATGAGAGTGTGAGTGTGGCTCTGTGGTAGGGTGTTTCTCTCTTAAATATGTAGTGTCAGGTTTGATTCCCAACCACAATGGAGGGTTACTCTGCTGACCTTGACACCCTCAGCACTACAGTTAATACCATATTAGGTTTACTGAGCAGCTGCGGGGTAATAATTCTGTGGACAGTTATCCTCTCAAAGAATAATCTACTCGGTACTTAATGCTAAGATTCTCTATATATTAAGGGGGACATTATCTTTGCTGTCTGATGGATGTGTGTGTTTGAACCATGTTTGTCTTATCTTACACAGGAAGGAGGGAGTCAAGTGTTGGGTTGTATGCAGAAGGGAAACTTGGACCTCCAGGGAGCCACTGCCAAGATCGACTATTTGCCCACCACCAACCGCTGGGGCATTAAGTACATAATCAGGTGGGTTGATGTGGTCAAATTATCTACTGTAAATGTCTAATCTATCTACTGTAAATATATAAACTCACTTTGGGTGGTATATCCCAGGCCAGTTGGGTGTTAGTTTAACCCAGGACTTGGTAAACACTGCAGTATAATGCAGTTATGCCATACCAACCTTACAGTAATGCCTAGTTCATGACAGTGTTACAGTAGCATTTCAGTCGATTGTGTGTACAGTAGCTAAAACAACTATCTGTGCATACTTTGTGGGGAAACAATATGAGACCATGGACGATATATTTTGGTATATGAGGGCTGTCACCAGTCACACGGAGGGCTGTCACCAGTCACACAGAAGGCTGTCACCAGTCACACGGAGGGCTGTCACCAGTCACACGTAAAATATTGGAGCATATCGACCCCCACCTGCACAGATAGTTGTTTTAGCTACTCTACCTTATGGAAAATACACCCACATTCATGATGCACTCTGTACGGGTGTCTGTCACTTAACATAGCATGGCTTAATATAGTTGGTGAAGAAGGGGACATATTTATACAGGATAGTTAATAAATAACTCACACTTATTTCATGTTTTTTTGTAAATATTAAAGTTATTTCTTTCCCACGACCTCACCCAATAAACCATAATGTGCTGTTCTTGAAGTTTGGAAAGAACACAAGTTATAAAAAAGATGCCTGGTGTACAGTATGTGTATTAATGTGTTACAGACTGACAGGCCCGACGTTACCTCAGCCGCTGAAGATAGGCTGCACCTCAGAACAAGAAGCCAAGGAGTGGAGGGACAAGATAAACATTAGACATGGGGTAATTATAATTTGTACTTGTAATCAGTTATCACATGTATTTATTTAGTGATAGTCAGTCTCAACAACCTCTGATTCTGAGGGAGTTATGAGTACATGAGAGTTATGAGTACTGGAGAGTTATGAGAACAGGAGAGTTATGAGTACAAGTTCTCCTTTACTTACAAACATTGTTGAGGGGGTTAGTCGCCTCATTCTACACGTTTGTTGTCCTCACAATTTATTAACCAACGCTCTTCCTTATTCCACGTTATCACCCCTCACAGGCCCCAACCAGACAAAACAGAGAGCTAGAGAACCACATCAAGAAGGAACTCAGCGACCTGGTGGTGTATTTCCGATGTATGCCTTTTGATCAGGACAGATGCTTCAATCTCAGAGCCAACCACAACGAGGTCTTCTCCTTCCCCGAGAATAAGATGGAGGCTCTCGTACAGAAGCACCCCTGTGACTTGCTCAAGTTCCACAAGGTAGGAGGATGACAGGTGTAAGGGGCAAATAGGGAAAATTTTGCCCCAGTGTTAACTTGTATCTCCATTGGACCTGCAGTGAAATTTTCCTATAAGGACTTCAATATATAATATCCATCAGATGGAGGTTTTACATCTGACAGACCCTCGATATAATGGACTTTCATCACTATGTCGTTCGTTAGATGGAGGTTTTACATCTGACAGACCCTCGATATAATGGACTTTCATCACTATGTCGTTCGTTAGATGGAGGTTTTACATCTGACAGACCCTCGATATAATGGACTTTCATCACTATATCGTTCGTTAGATGGAGGTTTTACATCTGACAGACCCTCGATATAATGGACTTTCATCACTATATCGTTCGTTAGATGGAGGTTTTACATCTGACAGACCCTCGATATAATGGACTTTCATCTCCATGTAGTCTCTTTAATAGAGTTTTTACTGTACAAAAGTCATGTATACTATAACAAAATAACACTCAGTATCTTTTGAAATCATTTATAAAAAGTTACATTTTTATTATATAATCTGTCTATACACTTGATCACTGTAGCTGTTTCCTCTCCAAATTTAAGTCTGATTGAACGACCATTTAGTAACTATGATAAAAATGTGTTCTGTTTAAGATTGATTGGAATTCCGTGTCATTCCAACTGTTCTTGTTTATCTCAGGCCGGGTTCAGTCGAGTTTATCCAAAGTCAACTCGGGTCGATTCCTCAAACTACAACCCCATGCCAATGTGGAACCACGGATGTCAGTTGGTCTCCTTCAACTACCAAACAGGAGGTAAGATGCCCCCTCCTCCCCTCCCCTTTCCCCTCCCCTCTTCCCACCTTCCCCCCTCCCCCCCCCTCTTCCCCCCTCCCCCCTCCCCATTGTGTGAGTGTTCTTGTGGGTACTGATTATCGTTAGTGACCCATAGCATTTTACTACACTAACACCACCATATACTGGGTGATTGTAAAGTCCCCTTGCACCATCATCTATAATTAACCACTAGCACCACCATCTACCAAGTGACTATAAACTCCCCTTACACCATCTATAGTTAACACATAGGTATAACAAGGGACATAACTACCCAATTACACCAAGTACACAAGGAAGGTTTCCTTATCGGCGTATTACTGTTATTTTACTTTATTTACAGACAAGTGGATGCAGTTAAACGAGGGAATGTTTCTGCAGAACGGCCGGTGTGGTTACGTCCTGCGGCCCGAGGTCCACCACGACCCAAATTATGACCCGTCCAATCCAGACACACTCTTGAACACGAACCCTCTCAACCTGACCATTAAAGTGAGTGATGTCTGATAGAGTGTGTTGATGATGAGGGAAGGAATAAATAAATGAATGGTGCTGAATGATGTCTGATTGTGTGTGTTGATGATGAAGGAAGGAATAAATAAATGAATGGTGCTGAATGATGTCTGATTGTGTGTGATGATGATGAAGGAAGGAATAAATAAATGAATGGTGCTGAATGATGTCTGATTCTGTGTGTTGATGATGAAGGAAGGAATAAATAAATGAATGGTGCTGAATGATGTCTGATTCTGTGTGTTGAAGAAATAAATAAATAATACTGGTAGAGAAAAAGATAAGTGTTCTTTTGGTATTTGTTAATTGAAGCTGTATTAAAAGATTGAAGGTTATATTATTACTTGTAGGACGATGATGATGATGATTTTCAATACTCAGTGGTATGTTCTTCACATATTTCTACTTCCTGTAATAGAGATTCTCATTGGTTAGATTATTTTCCACTTATTGTAACTCAGATTCTCATTGGTTAGATTATTTTTCCACTTATTGTAACTTAGATTCTCATTGGCTAGATTATTTTCTACTTACTGTAACTTAGATTCTCATTGGCTAGATTATTCTCCACTTATTTTACCTTAGATTCTCATTGGCTAGATCATTTTCCACTTCCTGTAACTCAGATTCTCATTGGTTGTTACTCCTTGCTTGCTTGTAGATCTATGGTTGTCGGCATTTGAGTAAATCTGGGCGGGGCTTCATCTCCCCCCTCGTGGAAGTAGAAATTGTCGGCTGCGACTACGACACCGGCCAGAAGTGCTCCACGAAAGCTGTCCGTAAGTTTGTCTGTGCCTCCGATCACCTGAAGATTAGCACCCCCCTCCCCTCACTTCTTCCCCCTCCCCCCTCCCCCCACTTCTCCCCCTTCCCCACCCAGGTTATTTCACCTGAAGATTAACCACCCTATTGCTACCTTGGGGGTTAGGTTAAGGTAAGTTTGGTTAGTGTTAGGTTAAATTAGGTTAGTTTAAGTTAGGTTTGGTTAGGTTAAGGTAAATTGGGTTAGAGTTAGGTTAAATTAGGTTAGGTTTGGATAAGTTTGGTTAGGTTAAGGTAACTTAGGTTAGAGTTGGGTTAGTATTAGGAGGGTTAATCTAATAGTGAAATAAGCTGTAGTGTTTAACCTATGGGTAATTTGGACTGTGATAAGTAAACACTGTGCCACTTAAGAGGGGACTGGAATAAAGTGCATTCAAGTGGACTAAAGAAATGTGTAGACCATAGACTTTATATTCATTAAGTGTATTATGAAATTTATCCTCTTGAATACATTTTGAACACTTATCGGAGGTTTTAACCCCCTTGAGTACAATGATTACCCCTTAAGTATGACGATTTATTCTCTTGAGTATGATGAGTTTATCCCCTTGAGTATGATGAGTTTATCCCCTTGAGTGTGATGATTTATCCCCTTGAATATGATGATTTGTTCCCTTGAATATGATGATTTGTTCCCTTGAGTATGATGATTTGTTCCCTTGAGTATGACGACTTAACCCCTTGAGTACAGTGGATCAGGGTCGCCTTATCTTGGGTAATCTGAAAAGTATATCAAATTTACTTAACTTGGTCATTTAAGAGAGGCCATATAAGTACATATTAAGTACAAGTTATAGTAATTTCCATGCTTTATGTAGATGTTAATATTAACGTGAAATAACCCAGTGTTGAGGTATGGGATGACTCCTAAATTGTCGTTCCACCCCTAATGATCCTTGCCCTCGTTTACAGGTGATAATGGTCTGAACCCGACTTGGTGTAACCGGATGATCTTCAACATCAAGAATCCGGAGTGTAGTCTCATCCGGTTCGTCGTGTATGATGAAGATTTGTTTGGAGAGCCGAACCAGATTGGTCAGGCAACTTATCCGGTAAGGAGAGGTACTGTAGAGGTGTTGGTGCCCCATCGTGGAGGAAATTAGGCATATTTATTTGTGTGTGCCCCATTGTGGAGGAAATTAGGCATATTTATTTGTCTAGGCCTCATAGCGGAGGAAATTAGGCATATTTATTTGTGTGTGCCCCATTGTGGAGGAAATTAGGCATATTTATTTGTCTAGGCCTCATAGCGGAGGAAATTAGGCATATTTATTTGTGTGCTTCCTATTGGTCATCTGCACTTAAGTAATATCTAGGTAATCCATAAAGGCTAGAGTTGAGTACATCACCGCTCATTACCATTATATTACCATGAACTACATCACGGTAGAACTCTTACTTAGACAATATGTTTGTGACCAGGTAACGTGCATACGAGAGGGCTTCCGCAGTGTGCCCCTCAAGAACTCCTTCTCCGAGGAGATCGAATTGGCGTCCTTACTCATCCACATCAAGATTACTCGAGACGTAAGTTATGATCATTGCTCGACTTCTCTGTCATTATGGTGTTAGCTGGACTCAAAGACATGTAGTTTTCTTCTTATTTACTGTCATTTATTCTCTTATATTACCTTAATGTTTTGCTGACTTGTCACTTTCTATAACTTGGAAATGAATGTAGGAATGAGTGACTGTGGAGTGAGTGTAGGATATGGTGGTATGGGAGGTGTTATATTTATTGTGCTGTATATAGATGAGGATCACCTTAAGGTTAGCCCCTCCCCCATAGTTTATTTCACCCCATGATTAAACAACCTAACCCCTCCTAGTAGTGTTAGGGTGTTTAATCATCAGCTGTAATCATCTGGGGCTAATTTCCAGATAACTCAATTAAATTTCTTATGTAATTAGTCAACAAATCAACTCTACAGGACGAGTACCAGATCTTGCTTAAACTCAGAGCGAGTCTCATCGAGATGTTGGAATTTTCGAGACGCCTCGGTGAAGAGGAACGAATCCCAACGTTAGAAGCAAATTTGTCCAAGTTAGAGGCCGATTTAAAACGTGTGGCAAAATTAGGGAACAAACAACCCTGCTGAAGGAGACCGAGACACCAAGACTTCAGTGCTCTTGTAAGTGCTGTATGTTATTAAGGAGGTGTAGCCTTTGGTCTACATGATGCTGGTTAATAGTACAACTTTTACTGTATTTGTAACTGGGAGAAATTAATGTGTGTTTCTTGTTCTCTTTACAGAAGTGGATATTCATTAGTGTGGTTAAATACAGTGTTGGTAGTGGTTGTAAACTGCCCAATTGTGTCACTGTACCTCTGACAGTTCGAAACTGCCCAAGACCTGAGTTTCTAAGCTGCCCTAAAGTGACACTATCACAAACATTTCTAAACTATCCAGGACAAAGGGTTATAAACTATAAGAGACTGACATTAGTGATTCTCAGTAATGCAACTGAGAGTTGTAAACTGCACAAAACTACTACTGGAAGTTCTGAACTGTGCTATAATCTTATTATTGGTTGTCAGTGTGTGCAACAGCATCATCTGTAAGTCTAAACTGCTGCTTCTCTCAAGAATGTAACCAGCAGCCTACAGGGAATAGTATGTGTGTGTGTGTGTGTGTGTGTGTGTGTGTGTCCATCACCTACTACTTGTGCTACCATTCCTCCATGCTCTTGCCTTCTGATCTGCAGTCAAGAGATCCATATATGTGTGTGTCTGTCATCTATCCCATTTTCTAATGTCTCTCTCCACTTCATTTACTATCCCTCTGAAGTTAGTGTGTGTGTGCGTGCATGTGTGTGTGTGTGTGTGTTACTCTGACAGTTTTTTCGCCTCTCCCAACCTTTTTTTTTTCTCCCTCCCTTGACAGCCAATGGGTATCTTTACCAGCAGCTGCCACTAATTGTCATCCATCCTCTGAAGACTAACCCCTATCTCCCCACCTCTCCCCACACCTCCCCATTGTAACATAACCCATCTCCCCAACCCATATTCTCACCCCTCAACAGCTTAGAGGTGTTGTCACTAAACAGCCATCAGGTGTCATCCATCCAGTATTCTCGACCACAGGACTTTCACCCCTATAGTCAAACTACATTACTTAATACCTATTCCATCCAACCCAAGTGTGTATAAAAGATTCAGCTTTGGTAATTGAGTGACCGGTTGCACGTTGCAGGCCTGATTGCATCCTGGTGGTTCATACTCCATTTTCCTGGGGGCATTTTTACCCAAACGTCGCGGTTCAAGAGACAAAGGAGGAGGAACGGAGTCTTGCCGAGTCGAGAGAGTACGTAGCATCGTTCTCCGCGAGTCAACTTCTAAGTCAACTTTTCATTACGTATTTTTTAAGTTTGAAACAGAATATAACTTATGCCTTTGTTTAATTGTTTCATGTTATTAGTTTATGTGATGTTATGTGTGGTGGTCGACCTTAGTACAGTACTCACCAGGTCGTACATTATTCCTTTATTTCAAACTCTTAAAAACTATAATTGCCACTGGCTAACTGTGACTCACATGACTGGATACTTAACTAACTGGTTCCTGAATGACTGTGCCATAACTAACTGGTTCCTGAATGACTGTGCCATAACTAACTGGTTCCTGAATGACTGTGCCATAACTAACTGGTTCCTGAATGACTGTGAACTTAAATAACCGGTTCTTGAATGACTGTGAACTTTAGTAACTGTTATTGAATGATATCATTACCTAAGACCCGGTTATCCAGGATCCAGTTAAGGCACATTTATCAGGGAACCAGTTAAGACAGTTACATTGACCTATTTACTTAATTGCCAGTTATTTTTTGATGTTTGAGCTTATTAGAAATTGGAATTACTTGACAATCTTTGACCCTGGTAATTAACTCATGATTTACTGTATAGCCTTAGGTTAATTTTATACCGTCGAACAATTTACGTTACTCTGATGTTTTGTTTATACTTACGAAAACTTTTATATTATCTTTAGTTTTCTTCTTCATTCCGTTCTTTATATTTTGGGTGGTAATTTTGTACTGGCCTTGATGTTATCTTGTAAGGCCTGCCCCATTAGTGCCCTTGGCAGCTTGGAATTGATTGGTTGCTGGTCGTTAGCTGGACCGTGACGCCACATTGGTTGATTTCCTCACTAAATATCAGCCAATTAGATTTCATGAACAGTAGTTGTGGTTGTCAGGGTATTGATTGGTTGATATTGAGTCTTGGATATCCTCACTCACCAGCAGCCAATCAATTTCTATGAATTCTGGTTGTCAGGGTATTGATTGGTTGATATTGAGCCTTACATATCGTCACTCACCAACAGCCAATCAGCTTTTATGACTTCCTGTGGTTGCTGAGGATGGCAAAAATGGGTGGAGCATAGTGAAGAGATCTATGCTGTAGTTCTGGTTTATTTAGATTTGTTAATTATTTGTTCTTTGTGTTAATTGGGGCAAGAAAAGCAATATGTGTATATACTGTATATGTACTGTACCGGTACTTACAATATGTGGGTGTACGTGCAGTGATGTACTCAAAACCCAGAACTGGACCATTGCAATTTTCACCTTCTATATCGATAACCTGAAGATCCCCCCCTTGAAGTGTTTACCTGAAGATTAGCCCCTCAAGTGCTTACCTGAAGGTTAGCCCCTCAAGTGCTTACCTGAAGATTAGCCCCTCAAGTGTTTACCTGAAGATTAGCCCCTCAAGTGTTTACCTGAAGGTTAGCCCTTACCAAAAGATTAGCCCCAGATAGTCTTAGAGGGGTTAAGCTGGGGGGCTAATCTTCAGGTAAGCTCTTGGGCCTGTTCTTCAGATGATCTTTTAAAGGTAAAAAGTGTGAATGGTCTTGTTGTTGGTCTCAAGTACATCACTGTGCACTTGTACTTACAATGTTTGTACTTGTACTTATTGTGTGTGTACATGTATTTACACTAACAATGTGTATGTGTACTTGTACTTATAATATGTGTACATGTACTTACAATCTCTCTATATGTACTAAAAGTGTGTGTGTGTGTACATGACTTTTCATGTGTACACATAATTGAATTATGTGTATGCAATCCTACAATATGTGTACAAGTACTTACAGTATATGTGTGTGTTTGTGTGTGTGTGTGGACTTAAGGTATGTACCTAAAATGTGTGCATGTGTGTTTTTACTTGAAGTATGAGAACATGTACGTACAGTGTGTGTGTGTACCTAGAGAGTACTTGTACTTAGTAACTGTATTACAACATAGAGATATTATAGAGGGTCAATGCTCATAGTTTCTTCCATATTTTATGAGAGAAACTGTTTTCTGTTTTACTTTTATAATTAACAATAAAAAAATTATTACACAGCAGAAAGGAGTTTTATTGTGTGTGTGTGTGTGGTGATGGAGGGTCAGACCTGGTGTAAAGTGAGGGAGGAGTCATGGTATTGTCCTCCCATCACGTGTGTGTGGGGTGATGGAGGGTCAGACCTGGTGTAAAGTGAGGGAGGAGTCATGGTATTGTCCTCCCATCACGTGTGTGTGGGGTGATGGAGGGTCAGACCTGGTGTAAAATGAGGGAGGAGTCATGGTATTGTTCTCCCATCACGTGTGTGTGGGGTGATGGAGGGTCAGACCTGGTGTAAAGTGAGGGAGGAGTCATGGTATTGTCCTCCCATCACACGTGTGTGGGGTGATGGAGGGTCAGACCTGGTGTAAAGTGAGGGAGGAGTCATGGTATTGTCCTCCCATCACACGTGTGTGGGGTGATGGAGGGTCAGACCTGGTGTAAAGTGAGGGAGGAGTCATGGTATTGTCCTCCCATCACAAGACACAAGAGCATTTTCTCTCAAAATCAAAACCTGCTATAGATTTGTTTTACACATGCTCAGTGTAATTATGCATGCTCAGTGTGTTTATATATGCTCAGTGTGTTTATACATGCTCAGTGTGGTTACCGGAACAATATATATTTCTTTCCCTGGGTTTTTTTGCCAAATATTACAGTATAGTAGTGAGTTAGGTCATGTTTTATTTTACTTCATTATTTACATATCTTTAGAAAACTTGTGTGTTATATCTGCTTGGTAATACAGCTCCTCCCCGGGGTTAGGGAGCCAAATCCAGGTCGTAAGTCGAAAATGCTTAAATAATACATAGAAACTCTAAAATGGGTGTCTCTTTTTCTTTTCAGCATCACAAAATTCTCACTTTTAAGTTTGCCAGCCATTTTAAAGTGAATTACAAAAAAATTTTTTGTCTGTGTGGTGACGTTAGGACTCGAAAATATGTAATTTGACAAAATTTTGGTATGACTGAGGCGGGTTGTAAGTCGGGGAGGAGCTGTATACCGTATATCTTTTGTAATTATAACAGTGATTTAATATTGGTTTTATGTTTTCCAAATATTTAATGACATATATGATTGAAGTAAATATTGATGTTCTGTACACATTAACACCTGATCACTGATGTCCTACTTTTGAAGCTCTGATACAAAACAGCTTTAGGGAACATTGATACTTTTTATGCATTTATGAGCTGGAAAAAGCATTGCTGAGGTCTTTTGTTTGAATTATTTACCAGTTTGGGGAACAGTGCCTTTCAGTATCTCTTGTTTAACCACTTGTGTATAGGGTCCTCTCTCGGTTGAATAAAATTGTCTGTTAGCCAAATAAAATATCAAAAGTGGCATCCCCATAGTGAGGGATTGAAGTCATCATAGTAATGTACAGAATTTTATTTTATTCACTTAAATTGTTCTAAAATGTGTTTCTTGATACATTTTAAGTGGCAGGGATTTTCTCCAAACCCACAGAAGCACGAGAAATGAGGATGATGACAATTTAATATATTATTTTGTGGTAACACTTTACTATAGATCTATATACCGTACAGTATATACCTGTACTCTATATATACAGGGTATTTATTTATGGGAAGTAATAATTATGATCCCCCCCCCCAAGGTAGAAAACTGAAGACCACTGTTGAGCCTTATAGGAAGTATAGTTATAAGTCCTAGGAGAGAGGTGTGCTGTATCTACTGTACTCACTTGGTATTATTATCTACTGTACTCACTTGGTATTATTATCTACTGTACTCACTTGGTATTATTATCTACTGTACTAACTTGGTATTATTATCTACTGTACTCACTTGGTATTATTATCTACTGTACTCACTTGGTATTATTATCTACTGTACTAACTTGGTATTATTATCTACTGTACTAACTTGGTATTATTATCTACTGTACTAACTTGGTATTATTACATTTATTTATCACATTTGTATCTCAGGTTTATATATAAATGACCATTGCTAAGAATATTTATTTGTAAATCATTACAAAATAATAATTATACAACAATGTGGTATCAAGAACAAGGTTGCTTTTCTCGGTGTTAATACCGTTCAGACGTGTGTTTATTTGGGTCAGTTACAAGCCTACACTCCCAGTCTCTCAAAGATTCTTATGATGAATTTCTTCCTTAAGTGTAGGACGATGCATTACACTGACCCTCATAAGTTATGGCAGAAGGGAAGACCATTAGATGAGAGTTTTGTTAGACGTGGAACCTTCGCCTAACGGACAATATGGAGGTGCATTAGATACAAGCTTCACTGTATGTGTAATCAACCCTAAACTGGAAGCGTGAGAACTCGGTTCCGCCACAAAGAGCCGAGTTAAAATGGAATCAAGAACTTCGCCTATCGTAAGTAGATGCCTGTGTTTATTACTATTATTCACACAGAAAAGGATAAATTAACATACAAATCTCTGAGAATCTTCACCCAGCTTCACTTGTAAACAGTAATGACATATTCCTACACAAAAAAGAATTATAATACCCTGTAATTACTGTACACTGTAATGGTATGATAAACACCCTCTCACAATCAGATAAATCAGTACAGCCATGGTAGTGTACTGTCTGTTAGTCATTTACATATTGGTGTTAAGACTCACGATTCATAAGGGTTAAGGCACATTAGGATCGAGGCTCGTTTGACCACACACTGCACATTAGGATCAAGGCTCATTTGACCACACTGCACACTAGGATCAAGGCTCATTTGACACCACACCGCACATTTGGATCGAGGCTCATTTGACCAGACGCCCATGTATATATATATAAGACACATTTAGCACTTGTGGGTGAGAATCTATGATGCAGAATAATTCATTGCTAGAGATACTGTACTGTATGAAAAATGAAAATATGGAATGTTATAGTATAAAGGTGACTGATAAAATAGTTCCTAGTTTTAACAGGTCCCTACTGGTAAAATAGTTCCTAGTTTTAACAGGTCCCTACTGGTAAAATAGTTCCTAGTTTTAACAGGTCCCTACTGATAAAATAGTTCCTAGTTTTAACAGGTCCCTACTGATAAAATAGTTCCTAGTTTTAACAGGTCCCTACTGATAAAATAGTTCCTAGTTTTAACAGGTCCCTACTGATAAAATAGACCCCAGTTTTAACAGGCTCCTACTGGAAATATAAACCCCAGGTGTTACAGTTGTCAGAAGAGAGTGAATGACAGTGTGTGGATGGAGAATATCTGTTGTAGTTTATATTCTGGTTTAAGCGAACCTCAAGGGATCATCGTCATCCTTGTGTAAATCAACGTATCGGTAAACATTGTGGGAACTATGTTTTTGTTTTCACTTGACGAGAGAGAATGCGACGGGAGGGCTGCAACGTTGACCCTCGTATATAATAAAAAACACAAATTCGTTCCTAAACACTGCGGACGAACCAATAATTAATATCTATATATATACAGCTCATAAATAAGACTGGTTCTTTCTTTACTACACTGCTTAATGTTTAGTCGTTATCCCAATAATAAATCCGCAACCTTATTCTCGACACGTCTACATTAATAAAAATATTTGAAGGAAAATTGGAACAAAATACAATAATTACATCAGTAGAGGAAGCGCATATTGTGCCCTAATTAGCAACATGTATTGAAATGTACAACAACCATAATAAATCTGCTTAATTTAGAGACAAAAGAGAAATTATACATTCTTAATAATACCCGACATAACAAGTTTAAAATATTATTGTAATTTAAGAACCGAAACTTACACACACACACACACACACAGACGGACGGACTAATACACACACCAATTGTTTTATTGACGATTATAAACAGTAGCTTCCTGTAGTTAAGTGGTAATTACAATCCAATATAATTATGATATATCTCTCTAGGGTCAATAGGATAAGTACGGTTGTGTTAAGGTTAATTATTATGTTGAGTTGTGAAGGCAAAGATTACCAGCGTTCATAACAGTGTTTACAACTCTCTGGCAGGGTGTTGGAGCTGATGGTGGAGAGGGGAGGATGTTGGAGCTGGTGGTGGAGAGGGAGGGTGTTGGAGCTGATGGTGGAGAGGGGAGGATGGTGGAGAGGGAGGATGTTGGAGCCAGTGGTGGAGAGGGTAGGATGTCGGAGCCAGTGGTGGTGATGGTGGGGGAGAGGAGAGGGGGTTGAGGCCAATGGTAGTGGTGATGGGGGAGAGGGGGGGGGGTTTATTTTTTCCCCCGATGGAAGTTCTTTTGACTCAAATTGAACTTGTGGGTACAGTATAAACCCGTATGTACTTATTTGTATCCTCTATGTGTTCCTCGGACTTCAATCTAATCACTGTATTTTACCATCTGGTTCATAAGAGGATTAATGGCCCTAAGACTCTGGCCCTAATTCTCTCTACCCTCTGGTCTTTAATGGCCCCTAGACCCTGGCCCTAATTCTCTCTACCCTCTGGTCTTTAATGGCCCTAAGACCCTGGCCCTAATTCTCTCTACCCTCTGGTCTTTAATGGCCCTAAGACCCTGGCCCTAATTCAAGTCTTTGGAGCTTCACTCGTCTGCACTTAAAAACATTTGTGCCGTGTGTAGCCAGACGTCTCGGCTCTGCCTCGGCCGTGGGAGCGTAACGGTGTATGTAATGGTTGAGAAGACCGCCAGCCCTGACAGTGGTAATACATATAGTACAGTATCTTTGTGACACTTCCTTCTTACATACACATTCAAGCATCTCTTAGCCTCTCTCATACTCTCTTTAAAGTTCTGTTTTTCCTTTAGTTAATAATATTAGAAATACTGAATAGATTTGATTAGATATATATAAATACATACAGAGTTATGTATTAAAAGGGCCCATCCAGCCAAATGCATAACAATAAAATTCCAAATCCAATTAAAAATAAAATAAAAAAGATGATAAATATCTTTTAATAATAACTGTGTTCTTCTGGTAATGAACACTGTCTTTCCTCTACATTTGGTTATCAGTGCATTGCCTCAGCTTAATTAACTCCCATTAAATAATATTAAAACTCTACTTGTCTTTAGAAATTAATCTACACTCTTGTTTATAAATGGTTCTGTCACTACTGTACGGGGATCACCGCCTCAGAGAACATCAAAGGTGGCGACAACTGGTTAGGTGTATTGTACTGTCACATCGGCTTCTGTAAACAAGATCGTTCATTATCACGTTTATTAGTCGATGAATTGACACAGTGGATGATATTGGGTACAGTCACGGGTCCTGTCGCCTCTTCTGCTGCTCCACAAACTCCAAGATTCAGGCTCATGAATTGGAAGCCTCCATAGATAGAATAATGCATCGTGTCCGGGTTCGTCAATTTGAATCCCGGGGTTCGTGGAGCAGTAGGAGGGTGGTGGAACTTTTGACTGAGACTGTACGGTAACTAGAAATAATTATCACTTATCACGATTAAATCTGTAAATTACAATAATCATGTAAAATAATATTGATTACGTATATGAATTTTTTAACATGGTGGTGATAATGCTAAACTTTTTGACACGGAGATGGAAGTCAACGGCCTCCGGTGGTGATCCCTACAGCTTGCTGTGGTAAATAGCGAGAAAAGACGCACTCTTTCGTTCATTGTAATTTCCATGAATTATGCTCGACAGCTTTTGGAAGGTCCATGGCGAGAGAATCTAAATTGATGAATTTATTTGGTATTTCAGTGAATTTATTTTTCCTGATAACCGTCCAAAGTCTTACAGCGTACCAGACACACACACACACATTGACAATCCTCATGCCTGAATCTCATGGTAATTACCGTACATTTCTATCAAAATACGGTTATAAAAATTGTGAATAATTTTAACTGTAGCTAAAACACAATGTCAGACATCCATTGTATGCAACATATTATTATTAGTAGTCATAATAATTTTAAGAGAAGCTAAAACAGTCTTCAATGTAAATGATTGTAAACATGTTCCTAGTTGAGCTTTATATTCTATTTCAGACGCAGAGTTTTTTGTTTATTCATATTAGTTAACATTAGCGATATATAGGAGGTCAAGAGGTCGTCCATCTTGTAGCCGAGGGACGTCTCACACAGCAGTTTGGTGCCTCTGACTAAGTTGCCGATGGTCATGTGGAAGTACGTGTTCCCGGACGACCAGTTGCTGATTCTCGTGAAGGGGTTGGTGACGAGGATTTCCTGGTGGGAGACAAAATTTTATTAGGGCTCGATGCTTGAGGAATTACGGTGATTAGTGGAAATATTTGGAAGAGGATTAAATAGGGAATTGGAAAAATGAATAAATAATTCTCATAAAGGGATTAATAACAAGAAATATGGATTAAAAGAAGAGTTAGTATTTACCTATTCAACAAATTACATGGCAGAAAATTTTATTCCTAAGCCATTACTGTCATTAATGAAGTAGACTCAAATGAAATTATTGGATTGACTGACACACACACACACACACACACACACCAACCTTTGTGACTGGGTGGATGAGAGAGACCCCTTGCTTGTTAATGGCAATAAGGAGATGCTCTGGGTAGTTGGGGTCGGTTGTCTGTTTGACCTCGAAGAAAGCCGAGCCGAAGGTGGGCCAGCGGTATATTACCTTGAGGAAGGATATCTTGGCCTCCTCTGGGCTCATACCTGTTTAGGGGTTAGAAAAATACTTGTTATTGAATTTTGGTGCATTAAAGGAGTGTGTCAAGTGTGTGTTAAGGCTGTGTCAAGTATGTGTCAAGGCTGCATTAAAAGTGTGTGTCAAGTATGTGTTAAAGATGTGTCAAGGCTGCATTAAAATTGTGTGTTAAGGCTGTGTCAAGACTCCATTAAAGGTGTGTGTCAAGTATGTGTTACAGCAGTCTCAGGGATGTGTCAAGGCTGTATTAAAAGTGTGTGTGTCAAGTATGTGTTAGGGCAGTCTCAGGGATGTATCAAGGGAGTGTATCAAGCATGTCACACCTGTATCAACAATGTGTCACCATTAAACACATCATAACTCACCAGCGTCACCATTATAGTGCTGAACTATCACTCTCTTCCACTCGTTGGTGCTCTGGGATTTGGCCAAGTCTGCTGGTATGAGGTCTCTTAACATGTTCCTGAAAGACACAAAATGTACAGAATATCTCACACTATTTGCTTTAATTTAACTTACTTTTTTCTAATTTAATTTATCTGACTTTAATCTAATTTATTTTACTTTATTCTAATTTAATTTATTTTACTTTAATCTAATTTATTTTCCTTTACTCTAATTCAATTGCCGGCTAAAACTTCTCTATCGTGAAGTTGATAAAAAATTTTAAATGCTGTGTTTTAAATTAATTCATCATTGCATTTATACATCTTGCTTCTACATCTTCACCAAATTAGTATTTCGCTCCTCGGTGAGTCGCCATTAAGACTTACGGAATGAGGGCAAGTTCTTGTTTACTCTCGGCGAAGCGGACGCGGTAGACCAAGGCGGCTAACCTCGACGCTTCATCTTTGGTGCAGCGGTGATACCCTGCGGAGAAAGGGGGTTAGGTTAGGTTAGTGCTGTAGCATCATCAAGGGTTGCTACTCCTTTCCCTCTAATCATAGTGAATAATAATAGGATTCATGAACTGTGTATAGACTTTAATCATGATCAAATCCTCCTAAATACCATCAAAATTCATATATTTCCACTAAGGTGCATAGAGAATACGCGTTTGATCCCACGTCACCCGAATCAATATGGTTCAAGACCTTATTTAATGACTTAACCCAGACTAATTAATATACTGTACTGTAACCCCCAGTGTTTACCTCTGAGGAGTTTAGGAAGCTCTTGGTGGAAGTGGAATATAATATCTGCGTTGCGGTCTTTTCCCGGTACTGTGTTGGTCCAGAGTTTCTTCATGAAGAACACTTGGTAGGTGAAGTGAGGCGTTGTACCTGGCCAGAGGATGATAATGTGCTAGATTATTTGGGTGGTGGTGATGGTGATAAGGATGATGATGGTGGTGATAAGGATGATGGTGATGATAAGGATGGTGGTGGTGGTGGTGATAAGGATGATGGTGGTGATGATGATGGTGGTGGTGATAAGGATGATGGTGATGATAAGGATGGTGGTGGTGATAAGGATGATGGTGATGATAAGGATGGTGGTGGTGGTGGTGGTGGTGATAAGGATGGTGGTGGTGATAAGGATGGTGATGGTGGTGATAACGATGAAGGTTTTCCTTAATAAAGTAATGCATTTATAACTACAGCAGTAATGGATTTACCTCACCACCATGTCCTGCCTTCAGTTCTCAGCCTGGGACAGATGTGAGAAGGGTGTTATGCAGTGTGACCCTCACTACCAAACATGGCAGGTTTTCTCCGGCCAGTAGTTTCCTCCTGTACTAACACTGGACAATAATAACCATAAAACAAAGTACCAAAGAACAGACTAACTGCTCAAATCACTAGTAAGCTGACGGGCGGCGGAAATGATAAAAAGAAAGTCATCGGCATATCTAACCATCTCTGGACGGCCGAGCTTTCTTGATCCAGTCTGTGAGGTGACGGACGAAGTCGAAGAAGAAGTCTCCCTCAGGTACTGATATGACTTTATCGGCGATCTTCACAAACAGTGAGAACCCTTCCGAGCTCTTGAGGTTGAGGCGATGTGCTATAGAGGAGCAGAAGTCCTTGGCTCGGGTGGATGAGTCGACCTCGAAGGCCTCGTCCGTGTCGTCGGGGAAGTACACCTGTGGGGGACCAGATGTGTTTTAACCAGACCTGTGAGTGTGTCCTGTATGGATATCTTCCCATTAACCTTGTGTGTACAGGCTCCACCTTGTGCTGTACACCATTGTCTGCCATTAACTAAATATACTACCAAAAGTGACATTCCTGAAGTGAAGAGTTGAAGGTAGAGAATTACTGTTGTTGGTGTGTGTGTTTCGGGTTATTAAATATTGTAATAATAATCTCTGTAGAACAACATTGAATCACTGAGGTTATGACTGAAGGCTAAATGATGTCTTAATTCAGTCATTCTAGCTGAAGAGACATTGCTTAAAGTGCTTCATTAATTAGAATATATTGTGAATTACCAGTGACTTAAAAGGATATAGTGTACTGTAAAAAAAATATAATTAATTATTTTAAAATACCATGTAAACTGATATACCTCCAGTACATAGACAAATAAAGGTTGATATTACTTGTAGTAGTATAAATTAATATGAATAACATTAAAATAAAAGAATACATAGATATACAAAGGCTTATAATAAAAGTAAAAGTTGACATTACAGTATTGAGTATAAGATATTATAAGCACATTACTGAACTTAAAAATAATGTGAAACAAAGATTAAAATATCAATAACATTATAAAGTTATGAATTAAAGAAATTAAAGGTTTATATATTAAAAAAACATAAAAGTGATAATATTGTGTCGTGGTATAAAATATTTAGGCCATCCTAATATAAACACTAGGGGACATCTTTTGAAGAGCTGGGTGGAGTTTGTCCTTAATTTTACGCCAAATTTAAGCTACAGACACCATGACAACCATAACTAGTGAAGAATAACCCACAACAGTTATAAATCGATCTCTTGGTGAGTAAAATAATGTTGATAGGTAAAGAATTATGGTGAAATAATGTAAATATTTCCCGACTTTTATCTCTCTCTCTCTCTCTCTCCCTCCCTCCCTCTCTCTCTCTCTCTCTCTCTCTCTCTCTCTCTCTCTCTCACCTTATGGAAGATCTGCGTCGTCTTGTGGTGGATGGCCTCGACCTCGACCTGGTGTGGGGGATATTTACGTTGGCCGTGTTTGAGCGTCTTCTGTAGCCTGTGGAGCGAGTCTTGCGCTATGGGATGCCGTCTGGTCCTTAAGAACTGCGTTAATTCCTGGTTGAGATAGAGATGCACGTGTGAGAAACGATAAATAATAAATAAACAGACCCTCCTGACAGGATTTGACAGGTGTTTGGGACAGCTTAGGGTCGACAGTGACAGAAATATTCTAAGTGGCTGAAGACGGTGATTAGTCGTAACTCCTGATGGGTAGTTAAGGATCCCCCCCCTCCTCCTCCTTCCATATGTGTAGAAATAGAATACAAGGATTAGTGCTTACATTAAATTGGGTTAGATTTGGTTGGGTTAGGTTAAATTAGATTAGGGTTGGGTTAGATTAGATTTGAGTTAGGTTTGGTTTGGTTAGGTTGGACTAGGCTGTGTTAGTTTAGGTTTGGTTAGGTTAGATTAAGGTTAGGTTTGATTAGGTTAGATTAGATTAGCTAAGGTTTGAACAGGTTTGATTAGGTTAGGTTTGGTTAGTTTAGATTAGGCCTGGTTAGGTTAGATTAGGTCTGGTTAGGTTAGCTTAGGTTTGAACAGGTTTGATTAGCTTAGCTTAGGTTTGGTTAGTTTAGATTAGGTCTGGTTGGGTTAGCTTAGATTTGAACAGGTTTAGGCTAAAGAAAAGACGACAAGCGACAAAAAAAACAAAATAAAATATTCTACCTTGACGAGATTCTGGGAGCAGGCGAAGAGACCAGTCGCCAGCCACATGAGCTCCCACCCTCGCTCCTCACTCAGCCTGTTCCTGTTCTCAGTCAGCTGCTTCATAACCTGGCAGTATATCTCGTCCCTGAGGATCTCCTGTGGGTGATAGTAGAGTGAGAGATGGTGATAGTAGAGTGATAGATGGTGATAGTAGAGTGATAGATGGTGGTAGTAGAGTGATAGTACTGACACTATGTACTATTAGTTACAGTATTGGGTATAGCACTTTATTGCTGTCTGTGTTATGGATGGTCAATTAAATACAGTGTTAATATTACAGTGTTTTTGCCACTTCTTACCTGCTTATTATCCAACAACTATAATTTCACCACTTAACATCCAGGATTTATATCAGCTGAGATTAAGTCTATTAAAAGTTGTTTACGTGCTGTACTAATAGACCAGAGATGTGGAGTGTAAAACATAAATAATCAGGCGAGAACGAACGTACGTGTTTGAGAGGACCGTCGAAGATCTGATCGGTGAGGTCGTTACCCTGCCGGTTCCTCCTGGAGGGTAAGTCTCCCATGTACTTCAGCACGGCGTTAAAAGCGTACACGGCTTCCTGCGCCAGCTCCTCCTTGTGCACCAACTTCTTCAGTAGCGGCTGTTTTATAGGTTCTCGCGAGTACTTCCACAGACACTCGTTGGTGGGGCGACGTGCGGAGGTCAGGGTGATCGACCGTGATACTGTGCGTTTTGGAGGTAGCCTGTTTGACGGTCCAACAACGAGTTCAATTTTTAGTCTCTGTTTTAGACGTTAACTTAGAATAATGGAATCACATGAAAGTCTGGCACCCTAGCTTATTGTACCTCATGACTCAACCTAATTCTACCTGGGGGAGTTAGGTTAATGTTGGGGGTGTTTAATTGTCTGGTGAAATAAGCTGGGATGGATAATCTTCACTTTACACCTAAAACAGACAAACACACACACACACACACACACACTTTTCACGGATGATAACAGTTCTTGCTCAACCTGGGCAAGACATAATAAAAAAAAAGTTCAAATTAAAAATAAATTACAAAAAACATGCAGGTAATTATGCTCGACATATGAACCATCCACACTCGCCTCGCACAGCCTCCTACCTGAAGTGATCCAGAGCGTACTCCTCCAGGGTGTGTGGCTTCTCCTGCGGTTCCGTCCCGTTCAGTTGTGGAGTGAACAGCTTGCGGCCGTGTTCCGCACCCTCGGCCGTAAACAGTGCCTGTGGATGGAGGACCCCAGTGTAAGAAGAGTATCATCCAATGTGACGGCTCGACAATTAAAGTCATAACAGATCCACCAAATGACTCATAAACTGATAAATGGTTAAAAAAAAAAATTATTATTCCCAGACTAATAAATATACTGTACCGTACATATAAGCAATGACAGCCATCAATAGAAAGATTTATTCTGCCACCTGATGAGGCCAAAATTACTGTGATTCCTGACCTGTGTACAGTACAGGTAGTCTCAACGCTCACCAAAATATCTGGCGGAGGCTTAGTGACCGCAGGGAGGACGTAGACGGTCTCGGCGGGGAAGTCTCCTCTCTCGTTGGTTCGTTCACACCTGCCCACGCACCAGCCGGCGTTCATGACGGTCTCCCCCGACGAGTCCTCCTCCAGAAGAATGAGGTCGCCCTTATTGAAGGTTAAGAAGGAGGAGTTCTCACCTGGTACGGAGAATAATAATAATTACAACTAATAATCAGCGTTAAATAAATTAATTATGTGATTAAGGTTAATAAATGACATAAAAGTTTTTAATTATTTCCTGTTATTTTTGTTCATTACTTTGGTCTAACAGTTACAAGTTTATCTTAAGAATTTTATCCCTGTCTGTGTGTTGCTTTCTCACAGTGTCTTCATACAGTACTCAATTGTATCAAGTACTGTACACTTATGTCTCTATAAACTTGGACCACTTCTTCAACCCTCAGAGAATTACACCACACATTCTCAGCTCTCCTTGTTTACATATTGGAAGACTCACACCAAGTACACATGTATCTGAATGTCTGTATTTGTGTATTATCAAAACTACTCACTAGGGGCTTTATAATCCTGCAGGGCTATGACAAACTTGGACCGCTTCTTGAGCCCCTCCAGGAAGTACACCACAAGGTCCCTTATGTCTTCACTGTTGGGGCTCTGGAAGGTAAACTCTTCCCCTCGTACTGTGGATAAGGTGAAGGTCTGCGTGTACACCTTCTGTGTTTTATTGCAGGACACTGTAGTTATCTCCGGGAACGACAGCTCCAGAAGGACTTGTTCCTGGTCGTCCACCACGTAAACGCCCGTCCAGTTGACCGCGATGATTACGTCATTCTTGGGTAAGTTTGGTCCCGAATATCTGAAAGTTGGGAACGAAACTGTCATGTTGATAATGTATTGACCGAATGTTTGTTATCGTTCCCTCCGGCTTGTAACGGCCGAGTCATTAACAGCTTCATGGGTAAGTAAGAGTTATGTCAAGATGTACAATTCTGTTCACATGTTTTCTGAAGGTCCCATTTCCAGAACAGAGTAACATGGGACAAAATATTTTAATGAAGTCTTTATTGGGTGGAATAGGTTTAATAAGTCTCTTTAAGTATGTGAGTTAGAATAGTATTATTGCTGGTTGAGATTGTCCTTATCTTGTGTGTGTGACAACAGGAGCCATAAATCCTCACCTGAATGCCTCATAGAATCTGGAGAACAAGAGAGGCCACTTGAATTTGGCATAACTGACCACATCCTCCTTAACCTTGAGGGTCTGAACTCTCTCCTTAACGTAGTAACTCTTCTTGTACGCCGCCACGACCAGGTTGGCCCACCGGTCGATGGCCTTATCCCCCGCCGACACACAGTAGTCTGGGATGTAGCCCGGGAGGTTGTTGAAGAGTCGGTCGGTGTTCATCTCTATACTGAACTCTATGTAGTACTGTTGAGCGGCGATCATGGCCAGGTCTTCGTCCTTGTCGCACCGGTACTCTCCGAACTTGACCCCTCGGACGACCTGAGCATAAACGAACACCGGTGAATGAGGTAGTCACGACGAATTGTTAGCCCTTCTGCCGGTACTTGTGAAGTTTAATGCCATAAGCCTTCACATGTATGATTATCAGTCGCTGAATATGTTTAATATAATGGTTACTCCCCCACAGTTTATTTCATCCCATGATTAAACACCCTAATGCTAACCTAACCTAACCAAATGCTAACCTAATCTAATTTACCTAACCTAACCAAATGCTAACCTAATCTAATTTACCTAACCTAACCTAATCTAATCTAATTTACCTAACATAACCTAACCTAATCTAATCTAATTTACCTAACATAACATAGCATAATCTAAACTAACATAATCTAACCTAACATTAACCTAACCCAACCTAACTCCCTGAGCTAACAATAGGGTACTTAATCATCAGGTGAAATAAGCTGGTGGGGTGTCTAATATTCAGGTGATTAGCAAATATAAACAAACCAAAAATCCAGACTAAAACAAAATAAAGTAGAAGTTGAAAGTATAGATAATAGGGTAAAAAAAATAGTCATTGGGGAAGAATAGTACAGTATGTGGATAGGGGGTTGAAGAATAGGGAGTCCATAACAGTCAATTAACGGTTAATAGGTAAGGAAGATGGATAGATAGGTAGATATAGAGAAAGATTTAAATAGATAGATAACAACGTCAGAGTAGAAGGGATTGAAAGTGTAATATAGAAGACAGATAGAGACATTAATAAGTAAAAAAGAGAGAGAGAGAGAGGGGGGATACCTGTATACTGCACTGTAAATAGAATGATAGATGGAATGAAAGAAAGATAGAATGATATGAATAGAAAGATAGATATTTCTTCATTAACACCTGGCCCCCACCTGCTGGTATATGAGGTTGGTAGCGACGGGGTCCTCGGTGGGGTCGTGCCATGGGGCGAAGATCTCCTTGCGGAAAAACAGCCTCCAGGGGGCGTTCCTCTCCTGGGCACCTTGTTCTTTGGCATACTGCTCGCACTGACTGATGGCATCCATGACGTGGTCGCCCCCGCTGCCCAACGACGACACCTGTCCGAACGAGCGTAAATATTAAACAGTGTCTGATTGTAATAGTCGTTTGTTTTATTTGGTTTAGATTAAAAGTCTTCAAGGTGTGTGATGCTGGGTTGTGTGAAAGGAGTTTATTGTGGGTCTTGTGTAAGGAGTGGGTTTATTGTGGGTCTTGTGTAAGGAGTGGGTTTATTGTGGGTCTTGTTGTGTAAGGAGTGGGTTTATTGTGGGTCTTGTTGTGTAAGGAGATGCTGCAGGTGTGTGGGGTGACTTGTTGCACTGCAGGAAAAGGCTCACAAGCTAGCTACCATAGCCACCATCTGCTTACTGTGAATCGTCGAAATCACGGATCACAAAACCGCTAATTCCAAGGGTCTACTGTACAGTAATCTGATAGGTAGTGAAATAATAAATAAAAGACCTGAAAAAATATAAAGAGAACTTGTGAGAAAAATGATTAAACTAAAAGTAACTATATCGACAACTTCAATACCCAAGAAACAATGTAAACAAACACCGTACCTTATCAAATAGAGCGATGTAGAGGGAAAATCCGAACTGATCTCGCAGCCCTATCTTGTCCGACAGTTGGTTACACAGCTCTCGGGCCGTCGTCGCCGAGTCTGCGTAGAGAGTCTTGGTGTTGCCGTCCATAAAGGTGATGGGTAACATGAGCGGCTTCTTGGACTTGGTGGCCTGAGGGAGAGAGACGACTTGACGGAGTTGTATTTTCTAGGGATTAAACCTATAGGGTATCTAGTAGAACCAATACTATACTTCCATGTACAGTTTCTAATATCAAAACCAGAGTGAGTTTATCGATAGAAATTTATGTCTATTTTCTAGCGACGATGATTTTTATACAAGATATATCAAGACTAATACCTTAAGATTCATCAGCAACTTGTGAAATCTGGTTGTAATCCTGTGAGGTAAAGGTTTATTATTGTTTGGAAACTATTTGTATACAGGCTGATGGACAGACAGACAGACAGACATTGTTACGTATCACTCCGAGGGTTATAACTGACAGCAACCATTTGATGATGGGTTTGATGACTAGCTTTGGTTGGATTGTCTGACTGTTTACCATTGTATACCTGCACTGTCTATGTATACTGTACATACTGAACCAATTGTAAACTTGTATGATGTTTTTAACTCTATCTATCTATCTATCAGTCCATTCATCATCTTTCTTGCAGTCATTCATTCCATCTTCCTCCACCTATGGGTTTAAGCTGCCCACCTGTAACTCCAACCAACTTGGTGGTTGGTTCCTGGTACCATTAGCGAAGGTCCTCTTGAGTCTCTCCTCACAGTAGGGCGCGTACCCCGGGGGTCCCTCACGGATAAAGGAGAGGAGGTACTTGACGAAATCCTCGGACGGGGCGAAACAGCCGACGCACAGTGAAAGAAGGATCCAACCTCGTGCGTGTGATGACTTGGAGGGGTTGTTGCTGAGCTGTTTACAGATCTGACAGTAAACCTCATCTCTGTGGGGGGTCAAAGTGGATGTCAGAGTATGAACTATGATAAAGATGTCAGTATAAGGTTTTAATATGGCATCTTTTTTGGGGGTCAAGTTTGATGTCAAAGTATGAACTATGATAAAGATGTCAATACAAGGCTTCAATATGGCTCTGTGGGGTCATAGTATGGACTATGATAAAGATGTCAATATGAAGCTTCAATATGGCCCTGTTAGGTCATTTATCATCTCTTTTGGGATCAAGTTTGATGACAGCGTCGGGAATTTATTTACAACCACCGCCTTAATTTTTTTGCACACATTATCGTTAACATATAAAGGTCACTGTAGCCTCCCTGCTTCACTATACCTCAGCTCAGCCCTCAGGATGCCATGACCGATGATAAAATGCAACTTCTCGAGGTTGGAGGTCGGGCGCGAGTCAAGCCAGGACGAATAGCTCTCTGCGGTATACTCGTCCTCCTGGAGGCGTCGTCGTACGTCGTCCCCCAGCTTATTTTTCCTCTTCAGCGTCAGGGAGACCAACTTGTGTCGGATGCTACGATTCTTTTGAGACATATACAGAACCTGAGAATTACGGGTATAATAGTATTTTACGTAGATCTATAGCCACATATTTTCATGGTGTAAACGTCTGGTGATAGACAGTGTAAGAGTAATGGACTCCCAGAGGTGACAACACAGCAGCGCGGCCATGTTGGATCTACGCCCGGTAAACAGAGACATGGACCGTGTGAAGATAGCCGCACCCACCTGGTTTATTTTACCTGACGATCAAACACCCTAATACTACTTTGGGGGTTAGGTTAGGTTAGCATTAGGTTAGTGTTAGGTTGTGGAATCCTCAGATGAAATAAGCTGGAGGGGCCTATTCTTCATACAATCCACAAAAGACAAAGACACTAATCATTTTGCAGCTACCGTAGTCTGACTCGATATCTTAGGAAGGAGCCATCAGGTGGAACCACTAGTAGAATGACTCCCAAACATGTATACTGTATGTGCAACTTACATGGTCTATCCAGAACCAAACTGTACCTCTTGTCAACTATTCAACAACCTAATAACCTTGCCCCACAACCCACACTACTACTCCTCCATGGTTCAAGCGATCACCAGCAGGGCATTTTTTAATATATTTCCCCTGGTGGCACTAAATCGAGGGACCCCTCCCCAAAAAAAAATTTCTCCATGTAAGATCTAGAAAGATGTCGGATACTATGAGAAATTCCAAACTAGTGAGGCAAAATGGATGAAAATTTCAGACTTTCCCCCAAGAGGACCTATAATATCAGACAAGTACAGGCAATTAGTCAGGAAATTTACAATATGACTCAACCACCATGGATAACTTGGAATATAAATGACCTGATTACTTCAACAGGGAAAGAAAAGGTCTCTCAAATGATATTCCTTACAGTATAAGTGTTTAAAAGTGGTGAATTACCCCCTTTAAGTGGTGGTTTAGGCAAGAGGAGCCATTGTATGTTAAAAAATGCCCCAGTGATCTGTCCAGAAAGCCATAGAATGCAGTCAAGTAACACAATAAAAACTAGAAAATGAACCCACACCAGATTACCCATAAGAGAGACATCACACCATGACACCAATGTAGATGCACCGTCAATGCCGAATCATAAATGGTACTGAACACAATTTTTTTAAGAATGTAGGAACAAAAATGTAAAAAAAGTTATGAAAATAATGAAATAATATAAAATATTTTGGAAATCTTGAAGAGAAAGTGGAACAAAGTTTAACACTAATAAAGAGAGAGAGAGAGAGAGAGAGACTAGATGGACTGAGTTCATAAAGACTGGCAATAAAATGAATGATAACAGAGATAGATCGAGTCACTAGCTGAAAATTTAATAAGTTTCCACATGCAGCCATCCATAAGGGAAGGCTCAGGATAGGAATAAAACACTACAAGACAAGAAATTAAAGATGCTGTTATGTATTTAAACGACAGATGACTAAAAAGAAAGCCAACTTGAAGCACACATGGTGTTTTTTTTTAATGTTCCTGATCCTAGTTTGACGATAATTATAAATAACTTGCAGAGGGCAGAAGCATATGCAGAAAGTCGCATTCCTTTAATTATTCTCTACGTCTCTTTTTCCCGGAACAATACGAGGAAGACTCACACTAAGGAAAGCAACATCAAGCACACGCAACAATACTCAGACCCCAGTAAAAGGTAAAACTCACACAGAAGTGGATTTAAGGAAAGCAACATCAAGCACACGCAATGATTCTCTTAGCCCGGACGTCTCGCACACAAGGAGGGTTGAGGGAAAGCGACGTCAAGCACACGCATCACCACACCCCAACTCATTTGCCCGGCTGATTAAATATTTACCTCTTGCTCCCTTACAACATGACTTACAGGATCCATGCCCATCAGCTGAGCCTCCTGGAACTCCTTGCTCTTGATGAAGTTCCTACCGAGGGTGGCGGAGACTTTGGACATTACGGAGGTGTTGTCCCGGTCCATCATGTGGTACTTGGGCTCGGCCATGTCGCCCATGAAGCGGAGTATTGTGATCCACAGTGCCATGGCCGCCTGTGAGAGGGAGATGTGGGCCATGTTAGATTTTTATTGATTGGAGAAATTGAAGAGGATATTAACCCTTAAACAGTGGCTAAGGATTCCCTAATTTACCCCATATGTACAAAAATGGAACACAGGGAATATGAAACGTCCACTGACAATGGCCACCATCCTTACAGCTAACTTCCACTGATGATGGCAGCTGTTAAAGAGCATTAGCTGACACACCCAAGATGAGGAACCCTACCAACTGATCTCCTTGTGTCTGGAGCTGCATCAGAGGCTGTTTGAGCTGCTTCCTGGAGTACTGGTGGTTCACGTTGCCCTGGAAGTACGTTGTGGCGTACTTCTGGAACTTGTACTCCGAGAGGTCTTCGTCTTGATCACCAGCCGGGCGAGGTATTGCCGAGATGATGTCGTCCCCAGACACTGTTCCCTTCCCGGCTGTTGGTAGATCCTGTGTAGGGGAATTATATTTGTTATTATATACCAGGTAGATTATATTGGAAATACTCTCCTCTATGTAGTCCATTATAGACCATATTCCATTTTCTAAACATAATTTTGGGTAATTATTTCTTGTCCAGGAACTTGCCTCATCTTGATTAAATAAACTAATACTAAATGAGGGGGTTAGGTTAGCTGAGGTAAGGTTAAGTGAGGTTAGGTTATGTTAGTTAGGGTTATGTCATATGAGATTAGGTTAGGTTGTATCATTCTATGTTGGGTCAGGTTAGGTTATGGTAGCATTAGTGTATGTAATCATTAAGTAAAATAAGTGAGGTGTCATTCGTGAGCTCCTCCCAACTACCCACCATACACACCACTGACAGATTCATCACAACACGTACCTTAAAGGCCGACGGAGGCGCCTGGGCTTCGGAGGCGGAGTCTGGGAGGAAATCAAACATCTGTTCCACAAGTTTAGAGTCGTCAACTGGCTCGTCTCTCTGTCTCTCGGCCTCCAATACCAGGGCTCTCTTGCGGTCCATCATCTCCCGTTCCTCGACTGCCCGCTGTTCGTCCGCCAGCTCCATTTCCATCATGCGTTCCTGCGAGTATCACCCAATGTTATTTATCGAGTACAAAACATCAATTGTCATCAAAATCCATCGTTATCCATAAAACTACAATCGAGCGACTGAATTGATCATCCCAACCAAGACTAAAATTAATGAAGTTCATCAACAACATACAAAAATATTATACAGAAGTTTGACTGTAAAATATTCTCAAAATTTTGTTTATGTATCATGAGGACACCATTTGTCTACAGGCGACCAGAACCTCAATGATAGGCGAAGGTTTTGTCGCTGTTTTGGCCACTAATGGACAGGAGATAGAGAAAGATCTTTGCCTATTCCTCACACATTAACAAGTGAGGAAGGACAATGTTGCTGTTGTATTGGAATCATTCTCACGATCGCCATAAAAAATATATAAGGCCTTTACATTTTTGAGACACCCTGTACTTGGGCTATATCACCTCCAGAACATTACCCATCATGCACTGGGGGTGAGGGAGTGGGGGCTATAGTAGATACTCACCCTATACTTCATCTCTGCGATCTCCCTGGCCTTACGCTTATCCATCTGCTTCCTCAACACTTTCTCCTCTTCCTCCTTTAGCCTGGCAGCTTCTACCCTCATCTTCAACTTGCGGTACTGGCGACGCGCTATCAGCCCCCGAACCTGCGCCTGGATTTTGGTCACCGCCCACATCTTGCGGAGGAATTCTCTTCGTACCAGATATCCTCGACACCGTGCCTGGGGGTGGGGAGGGGGGGAATATTAAGACTCAGTAGTACAGTAATTGTGGTTTGTTGACTGACTGTTAACTTTTATTTAAGTGATTTACTGAGGATGAGAGATAGAGACAAACAAATAGATAGATAAAGAGATAATTAGAGAGACTTACTGAGAATGAGAGATAGAGACAGACGAATAGACAGACAAAGACAGATAGATAAGAAGAGATAAACAGAGACACTTACTGAGAATGACAGATAAAGACAAAGACAGATAGACAGACAAAAAGAGAGAGAGATAGAGCCATAAAAAGAGACAGACATACAAAAACAGATAAAAAGAGAAAGAGGGAAAGAGAGACAGACATACAGTCAAAGGTGCAAAAAAAAAGAGACAGAAAAAAGAGAGAAAAAGAGAAAAAACACAAAGGTTCACACAGAATTGAACACAACCCACACAACCCACAACCCACACAACCCACACAACCCACAACCCACACAACCCACAACTCGCCTGCAAAGAGACAATGTGTCCTCGTAGATGCCTGAAGCGATGAGACACGACCCTCGAACGTATAAGGGCCTGGAGTCTCATGTAACCGACCCTCATGTTCTGGTAGCGTCTCTTCTGGGCGTGGGCTCGGTAGTACTTCTGAATGATGATGGCACTCTCTCGCATCTTCTGGAACCTGGTGGCCAGAATTACAATTGTTGTTTAATATAGTTCGTCCTCTTTTGATGATAATCTTGTTGAGGTCCGCTAATTCCTGCTTTTTCGATGTTAATTTTGATGAGATCCGCTAATCCCTACTTTTTTACGTCAATCTTGAGATGGGGTCTGCTAATCCCTACTGATCATCTGTAATCCCTCCTCTTTCAATGTCAATCTTGATGAGGTCCGCTAATCCCAACTGCTCCCCTCTCTAAGTGATTCTCCTCATGCCACACTCAGTATACAACACAACCTTAAGCCACTCACCTTCTCCTGTAGTACCATCCTCGGACGCATCGCTGAAGGATCGTGATTTTCTTGGTCAGAACTCTGTCTCGTTCTTGCTCGAGGAAGAGGTCGTGGGCATCCTTGAGGAAGACCTTGGTGTGCCCGAGCTGGTAGTCCGCCCGACCTAACACTTGCTGGCAGATTTTGCTAGTGGCAGCATGGCAGTCGACCTATGGGGAGGATATAACCACTGATAAATGCCTCTCTAACCATGCCATTGACTGGTGTAGTAGACCCCTTGACCCCTTGAGTGACATGTTATTGCTCACTGGAACAATGTGTTGTGTTCTGTGTCGTTTATGGTGACTACTGCTGCCATGAGGATAATTCTTGTCTGGGCTATTATCCACTCAACTCATCTATTGTACCTCCTCCCTCACCTACTTATTATCCTCTCTCATTCATTATTTCCCTTATTCATTATCCTCCTTCCTTCATTATCCTCCCTCCTTCCTTCATTAATACCCTCATTATCCTCCTTCCTTCATTATCCTCCCTCCTTCCTTCATTAACCTCCCTCACCTACTTATTATCCTCTCTCATTCATTATCTCCCTTATTCATTATCCTCCATCCCTCATTACCCTCCTTCCCTCCCTCATTACCTTCCTTCCTTCCCTCATTACCCACCCTCCCTCACTCATTAACCTCCCTCACCTACTCATTACTCTGGCCTCATAACTCACCTTGTGTGCAGGAGGACACCCATTAATGAGGAACCTGTATCTCTCCACAAACTCCCTGAAGGTGTGGCGGATGGGGTAACCCGCCCGACGGATCCTGATCGTCTCCATCATGCCAGAGTAACGGAGTTGACGGCAGCACAACTCACGGTCAAATAGCTGTAGAGGAAAGAAAACGGAACAATAACGCCGCAATTACCCTGGAAATTTCTCAATCCGGGATAAGAATAAAGGAATCGACGTAAAATACACATATATCATAACTGAATAAATATGCGGAGTTTATTTTTTTATCCGAGTGATTTGAATTTTTTACGCACCATCGGTTTCTTGAATTCATTTGGCTTGATGCATCGTATGAAGAAGGGCTGACAGGAGAGCAGAGTCTTCATCAACATGTCAAGGGACTTCTTGAACTGGGCAGACAGGGTCGGTGCTCTCTTTCTCGTCTCTGATCCCATCCCTGTCAGATAGGAAAGAGAAATTGAGTTAATGTTCCAGGGAAGGATGTCAGTAACTGGATAACTGGTGTTTAACTGTAGATGAACTGAATTAACAAGTATCTATGGGTGAATAGCAGTCTTACCTCCTGGATGGACAAAGAGGTGTTCAAGACCTTGTTATTTGAGGTCCTCCCACACACAGTCTTACCTCCAACCAAGACCTTGTTATTTGAGGTCCTCCCACACAATCGTACCTCCAACCAAGACCTTGTTATTTGAGGTCCTCCCACACAATCGTACCTCCAACCAAGACCTTGTTATTTGAGGTCCTCCCACACACAGTCTTACCTCCAACCAAGACCTTGTTATTTGAGGTCCTCCCACACAATCGTACCTCCAACCAAGACCTTGTTACTTGAGGTCCTCCCACACACAGTCTTACCTATATCCTCAATAAAGAGATGTTGGAGGAACTTATTGGAGGTGTTGTGGATAAGCTGCAGGAGGTCAGCACTGAAGGTGTCTCGGTTCTTCTCCAGGAATCCTGTGATGGAGAAGAGATCACTCAGGGAACTATTCTGACTCTAAAAAAAATGACATTTAAAGTTATCTTCTTTTAGCAGATTTAATGACATCTTCTTTTAGCAGATTTAATGACATCTTCTTTTAGCAGATTTAATGACATCTTAGCAGATTTAATGAGATCTTTTAGCAGATTTAATGACATCTTCTTTTAGCAGATTTAATGACATCTTCTTTTAGCTGATTTAATGACATCTTTTAGCAGATTTAATGAGATCTTTTAGCAGATTTAATGACATCTTCTTTTAGCAGATTTAATGAGATCTTTTAGCAGATTTAATGACATCTTCTTTTAGCAGATTTAATGACATCTTCTTTTAGCTGATTTAATGACATCTTTTAGCAGATTTAATGACATCTTTTTTTAGCAGATTTAATGAGATCTTTTAGCAGATTTAATGACATCTTCTTTTAGCAGATTTAATGACATCTTCTTTTAGCTGATTTAATGACATCTTTTAGCAGATTTAATGACATCTTTTCTGTCTATTTTTCTGTCTTATCTATTCTTTCATTTATCTATCTTCTCTATTTATCTGTTCACCTATTTATTTACAGGTATTTATTTTATCTCTGTGCTTATTTATTTCTCTATCTATCTATCTGTCTTATACTGTATGTCTATTCACCTATCTATCTATCTGTCTATCTATCTGTGTACCGGGTATCTATCTATCATTACCTCTGGTGTCGTAGAACACAACGCCAGCGAAGTGGTTGATACCAAACGATGCATTGAGGTCCGACTTGGGCTTGAGATACTGCTTGTGCCTGGAGTGTTGCTTGTGGAGCTTCTGCAACATGGTCTGGTCTGTGCCCTGTTGAGAGAAGCATGAGAGGGGGGGTGCAATTACTGTTTCTTGTTATTGTTTATTATTATTTCACCGTTTATCAATTTACTAGTCATTTCGGAGGTTTGGTTTGTTCGTTGTTACTTTGTTATGATCTTTATTCTCCAGTGTTATTACGGGAGGAACTAATAAAGTCAACTACTAAAGTCCATTCATCTCTCTCGCTTAACCACGAACCCCGGGATTCAGATTCGTGAACCCGAAGCAGTAGATTGATACGTTATTCTGTCCATAAATGCTTCGGATTCGTGCGTCTGAATCTCAAGGTTTGTGGTTCACTGAGAGAGGCAAACAGTTTTTATTAGTTGACCGTACCTAGAGAAAATCTGTCTTGTTAGTAGGGTCACATTATCCTGGGTAAGGAATGAACCCAGGACATAGTGATGAGAGATATGAAAGGAATGAACCCAGGACATAGTGATGAGAGATATGTAAGGAATGAACCCAGGACACAGTGATGAGAGATATGTAAGGAATGAACCCAGGACATAGTGATGAGAGATATGGACATTATTTCTATATACTATACCACCAACACCACTCTTGGCCCTTAAACTAGATTGGTGTAGTTTGAGGTGAGGAGGAGGAGAAATTTTGTGAAGAGAGGGAAAAGTTTCTCAAGGGAAGATGATTAGTTTTCTCACTGGTGGGAACTCTTATTATGAGGGGGGGGGGAGGGATGCTTTTGGAGACAGGGAGAGAAAGTGTGTCTTCCTGTCTGTCTAGTGGGGGAGAGAGAGAGAGAGAGAGGTGAGTCTTCCTGTCTGTCTGTCTATCTAGTAGGGGACACACATAGAGAGAAAGGTGTCTGTCTGTCTGTCTTCTTGTCTGTCTGTCTGTTTAGTAGCAACACAGAGAGAGAGAGAGAACAAGTTTCCTCACCTTGGGGAACTTTGACTCCTCGTCCACCAGCGCCATAATATTGAGCTGCTTAATGGCGATCAGGTCTAGAGTGTCCTGATTGTCCACAAACTCGATGTGCTGCCAGTTGATGTTCTCCGAGTTATATTCCTCTTGTTCTAACTTAAAGATGTGCTGCACGAAGAACTGTTGCAGGTTCTCGTTGGCGTAGTTGATGCAGAACTGCTCGAAGCTGTTGGCGGCAGAACCAGAATGAACTCACTTGGTTTAGGGTTTTGTGGGTGCAAGAAAACTTATATGGTATTTGTAAGATTTTTTCATGATAAAGTTATTTCTAATTATCCTAACTTTTAAAACTGTGGTGAAGAGATTTAGAATTACAGTAGGACTTAAGAAATTTTCCATAACATAATCTTTTGTTACTACAGCATAGTTCTCAAAGCCCCAAAAATTTACAATATGCAATGATACATCACACACACACACACACACACACACACACACCTACCTGTTGGTTTTAAAATTCTCGAAACCAAAGATGTCGAGGACGCCAATCGATGTCCTGTGAGACGTCTCGGGCTTATAAATAGCTGCGTTGACTTTGCTGACGATCCAGATGAAGAGACGCCCATAGATGCCCTTCACGAACGCGTCCCTTACGTCCGTGGCTTGACTATGGCTAAGATGAGATACCTGACGAGGAAAAAACGACCATGGACTAATTTACACGCCGATTTACGAGATTACGGGGCGGATTATTTCACGGTTTATCAACGGCTGTGGATTGTAGTGGAGGTTGTTTACAATGATATTAATTTGTGGGTTAGATAGAGTGTTTAGTATATAGCATCAAGCAAGACATTTACTCTCTCTCTCTCTCTCTCTCTCTCTCTCTCTCTCTCTCTCTCTCTCTCTCTCTCTCTCTCTCTTTCCTCTCCTTCCCTCCCCTTTCCTCTCTTCTCTCCTCCTCTTCCAATCTCTTTCCTGTCCCCTTCCCATCCCTAGCCTCTCCTCATTTCCTCTCACTTCCCTTCCCTTCCCTCCCCAGGTCACAAAACAGCAGGACACAGTATTGACAAGGTCCCCTCTCTGCTCTCCCTCCAGGTCCCCTCTCTCCCAGGTCCCCCTCTCCCCCAGGTCCCCCTCTCCCCCATCATTGTACTCACCACTGTCTCCCCCTGGGCAAAGATGGTGCGAGTGGTCAGTGCTTCCTTCATGGCCCGCGGCTCAACACCCAGGAACCTCGCCACCCTCACCATCGAGGTCGTGTCAGGGATCTCCGAGGCATCAAGATTATCTGTTGGGATTTTTGTGTGAGAATTTATTATTTTTTGTGGGAATTTATTGTTTTTTTGTGGCAATTTATTGTTTTTGTGAGAATTTGTTTTTTGTGAGAATTTATTGAGAGTTTGTGGGAATTTCAGCCTATAATCTTACCCTATCACCACCACCTTACCTATAATCTTGCCCTTGAACTTGACGTTGCCCATATGGAGGGTAGCTGCCAGGATCTTCAGAATCTCCCACACCTCCGAGTCGCTAAACATCAGAACTTTCATGGCGGAGCGAATGTCGGCGAATTCCCGAGCGTCGTCCCGCCCCTCGCAAGTTATGCTGCCGCCCTGGGGGAAAAAAAACATCATGGTGTTTATCTAGTCTGGGGTACGGTACAGGTATACTGTATTAGGGTTTGTTTATGGACACTTAATGAACGGTTTGTTTGGGGTTTCGGTGTATTAGGGTTGGGTTTGTATGACTTCGTTTTTATAGAGTAAACGTAAGCTGTTGTTTTTATTCTCGGTATACAGGTATTGGGGTATATTAGGTATAATTACCGTATTAGTTTGTTTTTATCGACTTAATGGACACTGTTGTTATTGGTCTGGGTATATTGGGCTATGTTAGGGTATGCTTGTAATAGTCGTTATTGATAGTTAATGAGGTCTTTTGTCTTTGGTCTTGGTGTAGGGTGTCAGCCGAGCCATTCTATTTAAAGGCTTTCGTTAATATTTATAATGATTAAAATGTTAAAAGATTTAACCCCTTGAGTATGATGATTTACCCCTTTGAGTACAATGACTTAACCCCTTGTGTATGATAACAACCCCTTGAGAGAAAGGAGGGGAGAGAGAGAGGGGGGTGTGAGAGAGAGAGAGTGGGGGTGAGAGAGAGAGACAGGTGCAAGACAGTACAGGTGCCATAAAACTCAAGGGATAACATCACTAAAAGTTTTAAGTCTCCAAGCTAATAATTGAGATGGGGCATTGTTCTGTGTTGAAGCTTATGGAGAACAGAAGTAAGCTTAACCCAACCCAACCCAACCCAACCCAACCTAATAAATGACAACCTCCAGCTAAGACCTTCTGATTATATACTTTATCATCTTATCAGGTTACATTGTTGTCCGAGGATACCTTATCAGTGTATCAGTCATACTATGTGTAATTTGTTGCGTCACGGTGTCGAGGGATCGTTTAATTTGTTTCTGCTCTGCTGTGGTCGTTTCCTTCCTCGGTCGCGTGAAGGTTAATGATTTACAAATGATGGGTCGCTTTTCAATTGTTTAGTGGAATTGGTCTACAAATGACTATGCTTGCTTTTCTTTTGTGTTGTGAAAATTATTTACAATTGAATATACTGTACAATACTTATGAGTTGTGTAGTGAAAATGATTTACAAATGAATATACTTGCCTTTTAATTGTGTAGTGAAAATGATTTACAATTGCGTGTTCTCTTGTAGTGAAAATGATTTACAAATGAATATACTGTATTTGCTTCTCAATTTTGTAGTGAAAATGATTTACAACTGCCTGTTCTCTTGTAGTGAAAATGGTTTACAAATGACAATTCACTTCTTAATTATGTAGTAAAAATTAATTATATGCTCCTACTAACTCTATACACATAAGGGTAGAATGGATGGCTGCCATTTCTTACTAAATAAAAAAGAATTCATTCACCATTGGCAAAGAAATTATGTTAGAAGGTTAGTTGTAATGCACCCAATTGAAATTTAATTAGTCTGAAGATTCCAAGTATCTACAGACAGATAAACGAAGGACTCAAAGAAACAATTGCTATATGCCCACCTCCCCCTCCCTAAGCTTTCTCTCAGGGGTATAATAAACTTTGTTATTTACCCCAGACAGATATTGATATTATCGTCACTTACCCCAGACAGATATTTACCGGTATACAGTCGACACTTACCCCAGTCAGATATTGATACTGTCGACACTTACCCCAGTCAGATATGTATACTTAACTCAGATATGTATACTGTCTTCACCTACCCCTGTCAGATATTTATACTGAGATGCGTCCGTCAGTTCCAGCTTCTGCCTCTCCTCCCGAGTCATGCCCGCCAACATACAGTAGAAGATGTGGTAGTTCCTTTCGTCCGTGCCCTGAGAGACGAGGCGTGACTTCTCCAGGAGGTACTGCTCTATGGAGGCTCCCTCGATGACCCCGTCTTTGGTGAAGTGGATGTCGATGTATTTGCCAAAACGCGATGAGTTGTCGTTACGGATCGTCTTGGCGTTACCGAAGGCTGTGGGGAAGGGGGGTTGAGAGTGGTTAGGGGTGAGGGTGGTTTAGTGATTAAGGGGGTGAGGGTGATTTAGTAGTTAAGGGGGTGAGGGTGATTTAATGGTTAATAATGGACCCTATTACTGGATAATGGTCTAAATCTATGCCTCATTAACTGAATTATTGCTCAAATCTATGCATCCACGCCCATAGTATCACACAACAGATATACATAATAATAACAGACTTACGACTATTCCAACGTTTCTATTGACAAACTTAATCGACGTGAGGCATTGACGTCATCACAACATGATCTCGAGTCATCAATTTGTCTAGATATTGACGTAATTGAATGCGACTAAAGTCTTGACGTCATGACCAGTTTGTAGGTTGTACGTGTAGGGAGCTGTCATGGGGGGGTACTGTACTGTCATATCACTTGTTATAGGGGGGAGGGGGGGGTTACTGTACTTATCTGTCCGTCTGTCTGTCATATCACTGAATTCACACAATGCTTAACTACCATACCACTGACCTTCCAGAACGTTAAACTACCATGATTGACCTTCCAGAAAGCTTAACTACCATAATTGACCTTCCAGAATACTAAACTACCATAATTGACCTTCCAGAATACTAAACTACCATGATTGACCTTCCAGAAAGCTTACTACCACCTTCCAGATTGACCTTCCAGAAAGCTTAACTACCATAATTGACCTTCCAGAATACTAAACTACCATAATTGACCTTCCAGAATACTAAACTACCATGATTGACCTTCCAGAAAGCTTAGCTACCATGATTGACCTTCCAGAATATTAAACTACCATATTACTGACCTTCCAGAATGGGATTGGCCTCCAGGATCTGCTGCTCTATCCAGGAGTGTTTCCCGGAGATCGCTGCTAAATACTGGAGAATTAGCTTGGTGCTCTCCGTCTTCCCTGCGCCTGATTCTCCGCTGTGTGGGAGACGGAGATAGAGATGGAGATTGACTATATGGTAGGAGATAGAGATGGAGATTGACTATAAGATAGGAGATAGAGATGGAGATTGACTATAAGGTAGGAGACGGGGTATTTATACAAGGTGATGAATGCAATATTAACCTCATAAGCTCAGAGTATTAGTAATTATATTATTTATTTATGAATCGAATGAAATAAAGCTCAAAGTCATTAATCAACAAGAAGTGAAGGTTATACAAGTTGCCAGATGTACTTAGACGAGGTAACTCACACGCTCGTAACCCCAGATTATCGTAAATATACAATTATGAACCTTATAGGAAAAAAACAACCTCGCATAGCATCACGTGAGGCCATTACAGTACACGTCTTGAGTATCAGTGGGAGGTATTTATAGTCGTTGATTCACTCGCTGATTAGTCCCAGGGTATCGCTCAGTTCCAGGGTATCGCTAATATATCAATTTATTATTAAGCGAATGGCAAAACCACAACAATTACCCAATCCATAACGTACACACTCTTTAATTACGCATATGATTTGCGTTACGAGGATTTTGACAACCCTACTGAGACAACAGGAGTCGAGGTGTTCATTTTGAGATTCATTGATCCCCTCCGTGAAGATCCTTTATGGAGTGAATTACGCATTGGAGGGAGTTGGAGGAAGGAGGAGAGGAGGGAAGGAGAGAAGGAGAGGGAGGGAAGGAAGGGGGAAAATTTTTAACCATACCTGATAACGATGCACTGGTCTTGCTTAAAACGTCTCATGTTATTGTAGCAAGAGTCACCGATGGCAAAGATATGGGGCGGTAACTCTCCGATCTTCTTCCCCCTGTACAGCTTGATCTGGTCCACGGTGTAGATGGGTAGGATCTGGTACGGATTCACTGCCACCAAGATGGATCCGGTGTATGTCTGTTTTACGGGTATAGGCTTTGTTATGAGGTGGATAGATGGATAGATCAATAGATATATAGATAGATTGATAGATAGATGGATAAATGGATGGGTAGATCAATAGATATATAGAGATAGATATTGATAGATAGATCGATATATATTGATAGAGAGAGAGAGAGAGAGAGAGCACTGGTAGGTAAACATTTGTAGATTAATTTAGTTTACATGAAATAAAAAAAACTGATAAATGAGAGACAAAAGAGAGAGGGAGAGAGAGAAATATACCAGCTGCAGGTTAAATGGGCCCTGTCCTGGGGTCTATTTGAACTAGGGTCTGTTAAGTCTGGGGTCTAAATATACAATCAGTGGCACAATTATAGGCAGCTGATTAGAGTAGAAGCCAAGATAAAATGATAAAGCATTCTTGGACCCTCTCTCTCTCTCTCTCTCTCTCTCCCCCTAAAATTATCCCATATCTGCCCCCAAACACCCCTGAGATACCCCAAAGTACCCCCCATTCATACCCCAATACCCCAGACATACTTGAACACCCCAAACACTCTCCCCTTCCCCCAAACACCTCCTTCCCAAACACCCCTCCCCTTCCCCAAACACTCTCCCCTTCCCCCAAACACCCCCTCCCTTTCCCCCAAACACCCCTCCCCTTTCCCTGCAAAACACCCCTCCCCTTCTGCACACTCTCCCCTTCCCCAAACACCCTCCTTCCCCAAACACCCCCTCCCCTTTCCCCCAAACACCCCCCTCCTTCCCCAAACACCCCTCCCCTTCCCCCAACACCCCTCCTCTTCCCCTAAACACCCCTCCCCTTCCCCAAACACCCTCCTTCCCCCAAACACCCCCTCCCTTCCCCCAAACACCACCCTCCCCTTCCCCCAAACACCCCCTCCCTTCCTCTAAACACCCTCCCTCCCCTTTTCCCCAAACACCCTCCCTTCCCCCAAAACACCCCCTTCCCCCAAACACCCCTCCCCTTTCCCCAAACACCCCTCCCTTTCCCCAAACACCACCCCTCCCCTTCCCCAAACACCCTTCCCCAAACACCCTACCCTTCCCCAAACACCCCCCTCCCCTTCCCCCAAACACCCTCCCCTTCCCCAAACACCCCCTCCCCTTCCCCCAAACACCCCTCCCCTTCCCAAACACCCCCTCCCTTCCCCAAACACCCTCCCTCCCCTTCCCCAACACCCCTCCCCTTCCCCCAAACACCCCCTCCCTTCCCCCAAACACTTCTCCCCTTTCCCCACCCCTTTCTCAAACACCCTCCTTCCCCTAAACACCCCTTCCCCCAGATAATTACTCACGTATATGAGGTTCTCGTTGTATCTTATAAGGAGGTTACGGAGGATCCCAGCTTCGTGGAGGTCCCCCAGAGATATCATGTCCTCCACCCCCTGAACTGATGTGGGGTGCATCGCCTTGATACGTCTCTCTGGGGTCAGCCATTGTTCCTGGTCAAGGTGGAAGTTGGTTAGGTTTTGGTTGTGTTTGGTTGAGGTTTGGTTGTGTTTGGTTTTGGTGAGGTTAGGTTTTGGTTGGGTTTAGTTTTGGTTTGGTTGGGTTTAGTTGTGTTAGGTTTGGTTGGGTTTAGTTTTGGTTAGGATAGGTTAAATTACAGTGATTTAGGTTAGGTTATGTTAAAATACGTTTATATTAAGGTAATACATTAGATTAGATTAAGTTAAGTTAAGTTAGGTTAGGTTAGGTTAGGTTAGGTTAAGTTAGGTTACAGACAGACAAACAAACAAACATGATTACAATGAACCTCACAACCTCTACTGGGCGGGGATTAATGGTTAGGTACACACAAACACCTGTTGGTTGATGTGTGTGTGTGTATGTGTGTTCTGTGTGTGTATGTATGTATATTATATGTGTGTGTGTCTCTCTTTGTGTGCTGTGTGTGTGTTCTGTGTGTGTTCTGTGTGTGTATGTATGTATGTATATTATATGTATGTGTGAGCATTGTGTGTATTATACAAGTATATACAGTAAGCATTGTATATGTAAGTATGTATGGATATCAAATTAAGAATAGATGTACTGTATGTATATAGATATGTATGTATATATGTATGTATGTATGTATGTATGTATGTATGTATAGGTACAATAAAAACAAACAGATCAAATCAACATCAACAAACACACCTGTATTACCTGAAGAACTAATCAAGAAGACCTCATTAAGACTCACCTGGCCGTCGTCGTCTTGTACCTGAATTCGTCGCCCCTCAGCGCTCACCACCCGAGCTCCAATGGCCACGTCGAACTCCCTGCGTGATACTGGCTCGATCCATATGTAGTCCCCCTGGTGAGAGAGGTGGGTGCTGTTAGGTTGGAGATAGATGGATGGATAGATGGTTAGAGGGATAGATGGTTAGAGGGATAGATGGATGGATAAATTAGCTCGATCCATGTGTAGTCCCCCTGGTAAGAGAAGTCGGTGCTGTTAGGTTGGCTTGTGTAGTGATGGAGATAGATGGATGGATAGATGGTTAGAGGGATGGATGGATGGATGGATAGATGGTTAGAGGGATAGATGGAAGGATAAATTAGCTCTAACCATATGTAGTCCACCTGGTGAGAGAAGTGGGTACTGTTAGGTTGGCTTGTGTATTAACGGAGATAGATGGATAGATTGATAGATGGATAGATGGATAGAGAAATAGATAGAGAGATAGACAGACAGACTCACTAACAGACAGAAAGTAAAATACACTGACAGATAAACTCACTGACAGACAGATAGAGAGAATATATGAACAAATAAATGTGGATATTCCAACTCTCTCTCTCTCTCTCTCTCGTGTTGGGGGGGGGGAGGTGGGCAAGCAGACAACAATTAATAGAATTTGTTCTCTTTACTTTCTTGACACTTTCTACACTTCACTGCCACTTTCCTAACTTTGCTGTCACTTTCTAAACTTTCCTGCCACTTTCTTACTACTTTCCTGCCACTTTCTTGCTACTTTCCTGCCACTTTCTTACTGCGCCACTTCCTTCAGTACAACCAGAATTTAACCAAAACACCAGAAATTGCTATAAAAATCCAGATGTTGATTAATTATAAAGTAATTAAATATTTCTAAGTCATTAGAATAATTAATTACTCAAAGTCCTAGTAATTCATGGTGACAATTAAAACTACAAAAAATATTATTTCCCGTGGTATAATTACCCAGTCCGTAATTGGCCTAAAAATCAAAGATGACAATTAATTAAAACTACAAAAGTAATTAATTATTTTCGAGTCATTAGCATATTTATTACTCAGTCCACGTAATTGGCCTAAAAATCAAAGATGACAATTAATTAAAACTACAAAAGTAATGAATTATTTCCGTGTCATTAGCATACTTAATTACCCAGTCCACGTAATTGGCCTAAAAATCAAAGATGACAATTAATTAAAACTACAAAATGTGAATTATTTCCGTGTCATTAGCATACTTAATTACCCAGTCCACGTAATTGGCCTAAAAATCAAAGATGACAATTAATTAAAACTACAAAAGTAATTAATTATTTTCGAGTCATTAGGATATTTTATTACTCAGACTCCAACATCAGGAATTGCCTTTACAAAAAAAAAATCCCCAAGTATTGAATAATTAAAAAAAATAATGAGATATACACGACGTTAAGACCAATGGAGCGTGACCTTTAGCATGACCTTATTAAACATTACTTGACCTGTTTTGACCTCTTATTTAGGTTTACTACTTACACTAATACTCACACACACACACACTAATACTCACACACACACACAATAATACTCACACACACACACACATAATACTCACACACACACTAATCTCACACACACACACACACCAACTACTCACACACACACACACACTAATACTCACACACACACACACACACATACTCACACACACACACACACACACACACACCTCTCTCTCTCTCTCTCTCTCTCCTCCTCCTCAAGGTGACCAGCATTCAAATACTCTCACTAATTATACCTCACGACACCTGATCCTACCTGAAGCAGAACAAGGTTGGGTTTAAAGGTGCACCCCCTCCCTCCCCCACGGTGCCACTATGTCCAAGGGCCATATTGTGCATAATGGCTGAAAATACGATTATCTCTCCTCCAATACGTCGTCCACTAAGTCCAGGACACACACACACACACACACACACACACACACACACACACCTGTTCCCCGTCACCCCAATATAAACAACATAGCTTAGTCCCCCCTCCTCTCTCTCTCTCTCCCTCTCTCTCTCTCTCTCTCTACCTTGTGTCCCTCTGTGTGTGTTTGGATTAGATTAGGTTGAGTTATGTTAGATTAATGTCATGGTAGATTAAGTTAGTCCAGGTTAGATTAGCGAGTCGGTGTTTAATCATCAGATGAAATAATCAGGGGTGTCTAATCTTCACATGATCCCAACACTATAACTGGGGTGTCTAATCTTCATGATCTAACATCAAGGGGTGTCTAATCTTCATGATCAGCACTAACCGGGGTGTCTAATCTTCACTTGATCCCAACACTTACTGGGTGTCTAATCTTCCTTATCCAACACTAACCGGGGTGTCTAATCTTCACATGATCCCAACACTATAACTGGGGTGTCTAATCTTCACTTGATCCTAACACTAACCGGGGTGTCTAATCTTCACATGATCCCAATACTATAACTGGGGTGTCTAATCTTCACATGATCCTAACACTCGTTCACCTAACTGCTATTAATAAATGAAAAATAATAAAGAAGAAAAAAATAAAGTAATTCTTCTAGTTTTTATTACGTGTTATTAAAGAGGTTGAAATACGGAGTTTGTTGAAGGTTAGTGTTTGTGGGTTATTACGAACTGCCGTCAGGTCCTCTCTTCTCTCTCTCTCTCTCTTTTTTTTTTTTTTTCTCTCTCTGGGGTAATTTTCGTCGCTCCTGTACAACCTTCCTACGCCATAAAGCAACACCCTGTGAACCACCCTACATACACCCTACACCTTCTGCCTACACACCCTATCTACACCCTACCCAAACACCATGCAGTTGTAGCAGCAGAAGGAACACCCACCCCTCTAGCTGTCAAGAAGTCTACACTAGCAGACTCGTCTAGTGCTGGGGGCTTCCAGGTGCCGTCCTGCCTCTCCGGGTCCACCACCACGCTCACGCCCCCAGCTGTGTAGTGTCTGAAGGCAGCGTTTTCCCTCAGCTCTGGAGTCTCGTAGATGTTGACTTTCTCCTGGACGACACTACATCTCCACCTGTCGTCTCTGGGTGGTACAGTAGGTGGTAGTCGCCTGGTCGTTTGGTGATGAGGGTCGTTGTCTTGACGGGTGTGTTGTTCTGGGTGCGTGTTTGTCTCTTGTTGATGCTACTGGTGGGGTTTTGGTTGTAGGGGTCTTGTGAGAACTTATTCTTTCTCCTGACGGTGCTGTTGTAGATGGGACACTGGTTGACTGGTTTCCTCCTATCGGGGAATATCTCTCAGGCCGTTTATATCCCGTTGGTGCTGTCACAGGAATCGTGGGAGAACTCAGTCCATCTCCTGACGAAATTGTTTTGACTGAGCTTCTGCCAGACGCCTGATGTGAGACTCTCCATCGCTGTCACCTGCTTCTGTGATTCTACTTTCACCTTCCTGGCCTTCATGGGTGTCCGTCTGGCCCTGAACCATGGTGTCAAGGTGGGTCAGGTCACTAGTTTGGTGCTGAGTGGTGCTGATGCCCTTGGATGACCCCAGATCACGAGTTCGAGGATCAAGTGTGGCAGAGATGATACGTCCGTTGGCTGTGGATTCTACTGACGATGGTTTCAGCGCCCCGCCGTTCATGCACGTCTTTCGCTCGTCCACCACAAAGCCATCTGCCTCGAAGCGGATAAGGTCAGTGGAAGGGGAGCGATGCCTTAAAGGTCGCCGGGGAAGTGGTGCAGGCGTCTCTAACACCACTACCACCACCTCGACTCAGCAGACGGTGCAGGTAGTGGCGCTCCTCGACACACGTCACCTCGTGGTCTCTCTCACCGTTCATCACCGTCACATCCTGGGCGTCACACAGGGCAGCAGGAGTCTTAAGACGAGCGTCACTTTCCGTCACAAGGTCCTTTGCTTGCCACACGTAGCTTCAGGGAGGCGAAACTCCACAAACATCAGAGCGCTAAATCATTGCCGTCACATCACCGTAACACTTTAGCGTCACACTCCGCCACAAAAGTAGTATCCCAGCGTAAACTCTTGTGAGGCAAAATCCACAGAATTCCCAATAATTATCACCACCTGTTGTAAGAATCGTCACATTACCGTCACAATCTTCGCTAGCTTTCACGTGACGTCGTGTTACGGCCGTCACAGGACTACCCACGAGACACTGGGATTTTTATAGAGTTTAATTAATGTAAATAAATCTGTGTTTTCTTGGTGTAAATAATTTCGTCATTTTTACGGTGAAAACAACTGGTCTGTTACGTAATACTAACACACACACACACACACACACCCTCACCACACACACACACACACACCAACACACACACACACACACACACACACCCTCACCAACACACACACACACACACCACACACACACACACACAAACACACACACACACACACACACACACACACACACACAGTACTCAACGCTCTGGTGGTCCTCCCAAACCCAATGGACTAGTGACTCATCTTCCTCTCCCTCCCTTTTTTGTACACACACACACACACACACACACACACACACACACACACACACACACACACACACACACACACACACACACACACACACACACACACACACACACACACACACACACTAATCTGTGCTTGTCCTATTAATGTAAAACTGGGACCCTTATATCCATGGGGTTAGGTTAATTTTTTTCGACGGACGTGTGGACGGTGCACTTGACGCTCACACCGACGGATACACTAACGCGCACCCCGACAGATACTTAACTTTTGACGGAACACTTAACATGCCCCGGCAAACACTTAACACATACCCGACGGATACACTTAACGCACACCGAACGGATACACTTAACGCACCCCCGACGGAACACTAACACATGCCCGACAGACACACACACACGGACTGGTATCTGAAGGGAATGACTACAACCAGTTACTTCTCTCTATAGACAAACAATGGAGACTGACTAGGTGCTCAACATAGACTACCAGGAGTCAGTCAGTAGGACCTCCCCTCCCCTCATCACTAATTCCGGTTCAATATTCCACAACATGGCCTTTGCTCACTTCCGAAAACATCCATAACCATCGCTCAGGAATCCTCATTTGTGTTCGTTCCTAGGTAATCCGGAATCATGAGGGGGATTAACTGGTGAAATCCATCAGAAAAAAACATATCGTTCGTGTAAATTATTGTTTAGTTAGATTATATTTAAGTTTAGTTTTTGATGTGATTATAGTATTATATTCTGGATGTTTTAACGTAAATATAAGATATAAAAAATCCTCATTATATCCAGATAAGGACAAAATATATTTCTTGATGCTGGGAGAGAATTTCATCCCTCCTCGCTGAACGATAACACCTGAACCCTTGGACTATCCTTTCTAAAAACCTTATTGTTTTCTCCACGGATGTGATCTAGAATATAAGGCAACAAGTTATACTGTGAGCGATTATTTCTGGAATTATATCCCTTTCCTAGATAATTTAACTTATTATACTACCTTCTATAATCATTTCATAATAATAAACTTAGATATTAGGAAAGAAATTGCCTTTTTGATGATGTTTTTGAAGTTAATATTATTGAGTGGTGGAAACATTATGATAGGGTGGGCGTGGGTGGGTTTTGGTGGGCGTGAGTGCTGCATGGGCGGGGTGGAGGAAGTGGTGGGTATAATGAGAAATTGGGACAGAGGAGAGGTGAGGGGTGGGATTGGGGATATAAAGGGTGGTATATCATGCGTGCGACAGATGCTGAGGACAGGTGTTGAACTCGTGGTTGAGAGAGAGAGAGAGAGAGAAAAACTATTTGGGCGGAAGCGATAACGAGATAGTTGAAACGAGACAAATAGATTATCAATGCAGATATGAGAGAGAGAAGAGAGAGAGAGAGAGAGAGAGAGAGATGCAGCCCAGAATATAGTATCTTGGGTGAGAGGGAGGAAATGGGAGGGGGGAAGGGAGGGAGGGAGGATGGGGATGCAAGAGGAGAGGGTGGGGAAGGAAGGGAGAGAGGCTGGGGAAGGGAGGGAGGGGGAGGGAGAGGGAAAGGGGGGGAGGATATAGCCAGGTGAAAATGTCATAGCAATCAGAGAGAGAAATGAGAATAGAAGAGCTTCAGGGGGAAACGTGTGTGTGTGTGTGTGTGTGTGTGTGTGTGTGTGTGTGTGTGTGTGTGTGTGTGTGTGTGTGTGTGTGGTGTGTGTGAGTGTGACTGTGTGAAGAGAGAGAGAGAGGAAGAAGGAAGCGAAAGAGGGGAGTTAAAACAATGTATTACTGTACCTTTAGAGCGACAAATATTAACATTTCTCTCTCTCTCTCTCTCTCTCTCTCTCTCTCTCTCTCTCTCTCTCTCTCTCTCTCTCTCTCTCTTCACACGTTATCGTCTGCCCTTTTAAAAACAACAGTATATTCTTGTCTCTCGTAACACACTAAAAAAACTGGACACCTTACCTGCTGTTCACCTCGCGTAGTACCTTACCCACCTGTATAATTTTCACTGGAGTGGATCACCAGGGTTTAAATTCACCAAGATATGTCACCCAAGAGTATATCAACACAAGTGATCATCAATTTTAGTGCACCCCATAAAATATCACTAGATTTGATCACCCAAGTTTAAACTCACCAGGATTAGTCACTAGCTATTAGAATTTCACCAGGACACGTCACCAAGAGTATAATTTCACTAGGGTAGATCACAATTATGTCTTAAGATCACCACCCATCAAAATATCACTGGAATAGATCACCAGGTTCTTAAATTCACCAGGACAAGTCACTCTCAGTCAGTTAGATACGTTCTCACATCACCAGTTATGAGGAAAATTAAACTTAGGAACCTTGAAATCCATCTTGTGGGGCTTAAGTCAGTTAGATACGTTCTCCATCACCAGTTAGGGAAAATTAAACTTAGGAACCTTTGAGAATCCATCTTTGTGTGGTAGCTATGAGTCAGTTATACGTTCTCATCACCAATTAGGAGAAATTGAACTTGGAACCTTTGAGAATCCATCTTTGTGTGGTAGCTTAATGAGTCAGTTAGATACGTTCTCACATCACCAGTTATGAGGAAAATTAAACTTACCGGGAAAAAATGTTGTCCTGCATCCTTCTTCTTCTTTCCTTTGTCCTTCTCATCGTTATCATTCTCCTTCTCCTTCTTATCCTTTGCCATATCGCAAGAGATAAGGGGAAGGTCCTTGGCCCCCCCGCGTACAATACTTTGATTATGTACTATCTCACTTTGACAGATTTATAGTGTATACCTGTATTGTTCTTTCTGAATATAGATTAATTTTTCCCGTCAATTCGTTACATTTTTCAATTACACTTTTTTTTTGCACTGAATTCAACTCCATGTAATTTTTATTTTATTTACATTTTATGGAGTAAATTTGTTCTATATAAACCAAATTTTAACCGTCACGTTCTGTCTGTCTGTCTGTCTGCTTGTCTGCTGTGTCTGTCTGCTTGTCTGTCTGTCTGTCTTCTGTCTGTGTCTGTCTATATTTTAACTTGTGTTGATTCTCAGGCGTGTGTACATTACATTCTACAGGGGATATATAAGCACTACATACATACATACATACATACATACATACATACATACATACATACATACATACATACATACACACACACATACACACATACACATACAGAAACAAACACACTGTTTTCTATGTTTCTTTTCTCCTATTTGCTTCTGTGTGTCACTAACTCTTAATCTAGACTCGACATCAAACACTACTAGTTCCTCGCATCATGACATCACCCATCGATTTTTCGCTCTGGGTGACATCTTTCCAGCTGCTTTTCTCCGTCGGTTACTGTCTAGATATACTGTCTATAATGACTGTCAAGGCACTGTCTATACCACACACCGAGTGACGGGGACCTTTAAATCTGTCGCAATACTGTCTAGGGGTTTAAACGGAGGCATCCTCGATTTGTCACTGTCAATTTCTAGGTCTTGTCTTCGCTCTTCTGTCTTTTCACCCGTCTACCACCACCACTACCCGTCTACCACCATCTACCACCACCACCACCATCCACCACAACCCGTCTACCAGCACTATCCATCACTATCCACCACCTTTTCTATCCAGTAGGTGACGGGAGAAAGACGGCAGACGGACGGAGAGGGGACAAAGTAGCTCGTCACACACTGCACTGCTGTTACCGTCAGTACTGGGAATGCCTTGTTCGCCCAGCTGATAACGATAAGATACATAATATATCTTATCTTTCTAAACCCTGCTAATGATATACCCTCCCCTCCCCTCTCTCTTTTCTCTCTCGCTCGATTATATCTCTGTCCTGTCGTCTCTCTCTCTCTCTCTCTTTTTCTTTAATGCAGTGATATAAAAACACTCCCAACAAAGCCTTCATAACAAAAGAACATTAAACTAACATTATCATAATCAGTTCAATAGATGGTATTTATTGAGGTGCCAAGCGTATCGATAAATTAAAAGTCCAGTTTACGCGGATTCTTACTAATTTATACGTTATTTTCTCCTTCTATCTAATTTCTAAATATTAAATAAAGAATTCGTTGTTGTAATGCAGTAAATATATTGAATTTATAACGGAAGATGGAGATAATATTGGTGGGAAATATTAACGAAGTATCATAATCATCTGAGGAATCACACCCAAGGAAATAATCTATAATATCATTTCATTTCCTTTCAATTAATCCACAAACGAAACCTTAAACACTTATAAACAACAAACAAACATTGATTGCATCCGTGATAGATTGTGACGTCATACATAAACACCATCCACGTACTAGATTGTGACGTCATACATAAACACCATCCACGTATTAGATTGTGACGTCATACATAAACACCATCCACGTGATAGATTGTGACGTCACAAAGGAACAACTTACCCTGGTGACTATAACCATGGTGGCGGGTTGAGGGCGTCACTGGTCCGCCTGGGAGAAAAAAAAATGTAAACTGTAAATTTTTATTCATATTGTAAATTATTCGTTAATTGTGATCTCTGTTGTTTCATTAATTTCTTGTATAGCTTTATAAATTTTTAGTTTAGCTTCTTAATTATTGTTAGCGCTTCATATTATTTTAGTATAGCTTCATAAATTGTTAATATAGCTACGTTAATTCAGAATACAATTTCGTTTATGCACATTAATTATAACAAGCTAAATGGATATACAATACAGGTAAACAAAAGCTAGATTTAATATGGTTGATAAACACGGAAAAACAAAAAACAAAAGATAAACTCAGCAACACCAAACAAAAATAGTTCCTGATGCCGCCGCCAGAAGGTCATTTATATGCCAGGGGTCATAAATTTTCTCCTTTGGTACAATAATTTTCTTACACGTTTATATAATGTTTGGGTGTTATTATTATTATCATTATTATTATCATCATCTTATTCATTGTTATTTACAGTTTATTTGTTATTGTTGCAGTATTATTTAATTTATATGCTAACTAAAATTCATTCTCTCTCTCTCTCTCTCTCTCTCTCTCTCTCTCTCTCTCTCTCTCTCTTTCTATACCCATTAAGGTAAAAATTAATGACCTCGTTCCACAGACACTCTTATTAAAGGCAGGAAAAGAGTCATTACGTCAAAGGTCCGCCATTTCGGTCTATTGTGTCGATTTCTCTCGCTGAAATAGATCAATTACGTCTGAAAAGTTTCCTCCTGATGTATAATTTAGTAGTAGAGTCGGATGTTAAATTTAAACGTTAATGATATATACGGATTTGGCTTTACAACGCAGGTGAATTAATTAGTGGATTCAGGTAAAGATGCAGTTGCCAAATTTATCATATATTATGCTTATTATTGTTATTAACGTGTCTATTTCCTCCATGAGGCTTAACGTTGTTCTTCCGCCATGTTAGAATGAAAGTGTAATACGGAAGAGAAAGGGATAGTGTATGATAATCGTTAAAATAAAATAGGAAACGATAAAAAAATTAAATGTCGGCAACATGACGATGCTTGATGGTGGTGACTTGTGTTGCCATTATGTACTTATTTTCTCGTCTTCCGGCTTTTCAAAATATATAAGATTGTGTCAAAATGAGAAGAAATATAAATATTACATAAATAACGCTTTACAAGTTTATGTTTAAGAGTTGTAAAGTCGGAGAAAAAATAGTTCAAAAATATACCGTTTGGCATCAATCGTATTTCCGCATTGCTTTGGCGGACATTCATTTGTTGCCACATATTTTGGTGAAGTCTTTGTATTATTGTTATTATTATCGATATTTGTATTTTCCTTTCAGTTGTGGATTTAAACTAAAATTCATATAATATTCCGTATAATAAGATGTGTATAATCAGAGTGGAATAAATAAAAGAGGTTAAAATAATGACCTTTTGGCAACACCGCGCGTTGACGACAGCAAGAGGAAACATCACTATATCCCGCGCAAAGTTCACAACCATCAACTTGCTTTCATTATTAAAACATCATTGACATACAAACACTCACCAACCCCCCCCCAAAGATAATAAATCCTTGCTTTACTAGTATTACAAGACATTTTAAACCCCCCGCAAGATAGAGAAATTGGCACTAGTTAACCTGTGGTAGTAACGGTATTAGAACCGCTACTCACCAATGTTAACTTGACGGCTGGGGAAGAGAATTTAAAACCTACCGTTGTGTTCACTAACTCAAGTATTGTGTACCTTGTGCCGTCCCCCCCTCCTCCTACCCCTTTCCCCACTGTAAAAAATACCAAAGTATGTATGTCAGTATGCGTGGCTCACAGTTTGTATAGATATACTTAGAATAATGTATCACGAGTACAATATAGTAAATACAAATTGATTCTTTAAAGAGACATAACTCCTTTACCAAGAGACGAGAGCATCTTCAGTTGTCAATTTATACAGGCAAGGGTTGCTTTAATAGTTTACAAGTATCTCAAAGGGCAATAACTCAGTCAACTATGTACATATCTGGAGTTTGTTACTGCGTCAAGTTAAATAAAAAAGCTCGAGTTCAGACAATAATCACGGCTAACTTGTCTGGCTCAGTAAACATGAATATCGGATATCGGTCTAGTTGTAATGTTAGAATCACTTTATAATAATAATGTAATGGTTATAATTTACTGTATATCTGAAAATTTGTTTTATTATATGAAAATTAAACTAAGATAGATAAATATTCAGTAAAATCGGCTTGAATTTCCGATATACTCGAAGATCCGATATTGAATTTTCTTAGTGTGTATTTGTCGATTCGATATTTGTACTAGAAGATCCGATACTTGTTCTTCAGGATCCGTTATCTGTTTTTCAATATCCGATAACTTTCAAGTCCCGATAACTTCTCGTGTAGATCCTGTACATACAGTTTGAGACACCCGGTTTTTTTTCAGTGATTCAATCCATATTTGTATGACATTATGATATATATAATGAAGGAAATGAATTTGGGGTGGAATTATGTGTAAAGAAGCAGCTTAAGTGCGCTTTTAATATGCTTTCATGCGTATTTATATGTACACAACAATGCCTCTATGCAGTCATGGATATGCATTTGTGTGTGTGGGTGTGTGAGGGGGAAGCCGCACACACTCACACACTCAGCCTGGGGTGTTCAAGGCCAGAACACGGGACACATCGCCCTTTACTGGTCTTATATCACTGTCATGACTACTGTAGTTATGTAAGCGTCCATAATGTACTATGTTATTAGTCATGTCAAGAATGGCAATAATATTTCGTCACAGTTCTTGTTCTGTGGTAGCGGCGGCGACTAATGCGTGATACTGGAGTGTGTGAATGTCTCTGGTTATTCATATTTATCCGTTAATTAAGTGACAGTAAGGGTGATTGGTGTATGATTGTATTATTAATGCGTTAATTATAGCGTTATCAGGGAGGGATAACAGGTGTAAATTAGCTGGTGTTGAAGGCCGGAGATGTGGCAGCGCAGCCCACATTCACGGCCATGGACTCACAGCTGACTGATATCTGTGGTGCCATGTTGTCTTATATACCTAAACATTAATTAATCATTTACCCGCCTTCAACTACATGTCTCCTTCAAAACCAGAAAGTGAAATTTAACGCCGCTCGGTTCCCAGACATATTAGTTTCTCTCAAGCAAAAAAAAAAATCGATTGTGAGTGGAGGCAACACTATTGTAGAAAGCTCGGCGGGGCTTCCATGGAAATGTTGCCAACCATATGTTATGTAGCCTTAATAATGGCGGGAGTCTCGTCCAGTGTGGGGGAGACCAAAGTGTCACGCTCGTCCATCGTTCCCTCCCGTCATTCACCCCTCACGTTCACACACACAATCAGAGAAGAGTTAATGTTATCAAATATTGCGATAAGTAAAACACACCTGGAACCTCGTGAACTTTCTGTCGGGTTCAAATTTTCGTTTACCATTATAAACGTCTAAAAAAAATTACCTACTCTTCATTAACAAATAATAATGACAACGACAATATTTAAAAATTAATAAACAAAAACAATGAAAACTAATACCACTTTTGAAGAGTTACGTCTATTTTACGGAATACAAACAGGTAACTAAAATTATTGGAACAGGTTTTTAATGACAACCCACTTAAAACTACTGGTACATATCTATATTAAACCATTACCACAACCCACTTAAAACTACCGGTACATATCTATATTAAACCATTACCACAACCCACTTAAAACTACCGGTACATATCTATATTAAACCATTACCACAACCCACTTAAAACTACCGGTACATATCTATATTAAACCATTACCACAACCCATTTAAAACTACTGGTACATATCTATATTAAACCATTACCACAACCCACTTAAAACTACCTGTACTTATCTATATTAAACCATTACCACAACCCACTTAAAACTACGGTACATATCTATATTAAACCATTACCACAACCCACTTAAAACTACCGGTACATATCTATATTAAACCATTACCACAACCCACTTAAACTACCGGTACATATCTATATTAAAACCATTACCACAACCCATTTAAAACTACCGGTACATATCTATATTAAACCATTACCACAACCCACTTAAAACTACCGGTACATATCTATATTAAACCATTACCACAACCCACTTAAAACTACCGGTACATATCTATATTAAACCACACAACCCACTTAAAACTACCGGTACATATCTATATTAAACCATTACCACAACCCACTTAAAACTACCGGTACATATCTATATTAAACCATTACCACAACCCACTTAAAACTACCGGTACATATCTATATTAAACCATTACCACAACCCATTTAAAACTACCGGTACATATCTATATTAAACCATTACCACAACCCATTTAAAACTACCGGTACATATCTATATTAAACCATTACCACAACCCACTTAAAACTACCGGTACATATCTATATTAAACCATTACCACAACCCACTTAAAACTACCGGTACATATCTATATTAAACCATTACCACAACCCACTTAAAACTACCGGTACATATCTATATTAAACCATTACCACAACCCACTTAAAACTACCGGTACATATCTATATTAAACCATTACCACAACCCACTTAAAACTTAAAACTACCGGTACATATCTATATTAAACCATTACCACAACCCATTTAAAACTACCGGTACATATCTATATTAAACCATTACCAATTAATCTAATTTAAAACTACCGGTACATATCTATATTAAACCATTACCACAACCCAATTTAAAACTACTGGCATATCTATATTAAACCATTACCACAACTCATTTAAACAACCGGCATATTATCTATATTAAACCATTACCACAACCCACTTAAAACTACGCTGGTACATATCTATATTAAACCATTACCACAACCCACTTAAAACTACTGGTACATATCTTCTATATTAAACCATTAATTAATAACCCACTTAAAACTACTGGTACATATCTCCATATTAAACCATTACCACAACCCACTTAAAACTACTCGGTACATCTATATTAAACCATTACTAATAACCCACTTAAAACTACTGGTACATATCTATATTAAACCATTACCACAACTCCATTTAAAACTACCGGTACATATCTATATTAAACCATTACTTCACAACTCCACTTAAACTACTGGTACATATCTATATTAAACCATTACCACAACCCACTTAAAACTACTGGTACATATCTATATTAAACCATTACCACAACTCACTTAAAACTACTGGTACATATCTATATTAAAACCATTACCACAACCCACTTAAAACTACTGGTACATATCTATATTAAACCATTACCACAACCCACTTAAACTACTGGTACATATCTATATATTAAACCATTACCACAACCCACTTAAACTACTGGTACATATCTATATTAAACCATTACCACAACCCATTTAAAACTACCGGTACATATCTATATTAAACCATTACCACAACCCACTTAAAACTACCGGTACATATCTATATTAAACCATTACCACAACCCACTTAAAACTACCGGTACATATCTATATTAAACCATTACCACAACCCACTTAAAACTACCGGTACATATCTATATTAAACCATTACCACAACCCACTTAAAACTACCGGTACATATCTATATTAAACCATTACCACAACCCACTTAAAACTACCGGTACATATCTATATTAAACCATTACCACAACCCACTTAAAACTACCGGTACATATCTATATTAAACCATTACCACAACCCACTTAAAACTACCGTACATATCTATATTAAACCATTACCACAACCCACTTAAAACTACCGGTACATATCTATATTAAACCATTACCACAACCCACTTAAAACTACCGGTACATATCTATATTAAACCATTACCACAACCCACTTAAAACTACCGGTACATATCTATATTAAACCATTACCACAACCCATTTAAAACTACCGGTACATATCTATATTAAACCATTACCACAACCCACTTAAAACTACCGGTACATATCTATATTAAACCATTACCACAACCCACTAAAACTACCGGTACATATCTATATTAAACCATTACCACAACCCATTTAAAACTACCGGTACATATCTATATTAAACCATTACCACAACCCATTTAAAACTACCGGTACATATCTATATTTTTATTTTTCTTATTGTAATTTTAGTGTTATTATTATTTTTATTGGTTATTATTGTGATTATTATTATTGTCGTTATCGTTATCATTATTATTCGAAACTTAAATTAGATAACTAACCTAACCTAACCACCAGTAAAAGCTAAAATGGTGGTAACAGAATCAAGGGAAGGTCTGTATTTGTGTACTGTAATGGCCTGTTGATTGTTGTTACAGTATTTTATGTAACTAACGATTATTATATTATTATGTGAAGTAATTGGTGTGATTATAATGTTCATCTCTTCCTTCTATTCTCATCTCTGTATTTATCTTCCATTCATTCTTTCTCTCTGCCTTTCTTTCTGTCTCTTTTCCTTCCATTCTCTCTCTCTCTCTCGCTCTATTTATCTTCCTTAACTCTCCTAGATATTATTATTATTATTATTATTATTATTATTTCATTATTACAATTGTTATTTTTATTATTAATATTTTTTATTTATTATTGTTAACATTGTTATTATTACTGTATTATTATTAAAAAAATTCCTTCATTAGTTGAAATTAAAAGAATATATTTATTTAATTAATTTTTCTTAATTCTTAGCCATGTTTTTTATCTTTAGTTATTTATTAATTTGTGTTAAAGTATTTTAGATTTTAATGTAATGATAGTTTATTTCGTACACACACATACACGTTCATACTGTATATATATATACATGCATACATATACATACGTACATAGCACATACACAACTATACATACACACACTCATAGATATACATACATAAGCACACACACACACACACTCATAGGCATACATACATTAACAAAACATACATAACCACATATACACACACAACCATACACACTCAGAAATACATACATAAACACACACACACACACCCCCAGGCACGTACACAGGTAGACCTCAAGGGGGAGTTTGAGACCCATGCCAGTTTGTCCTGCTAGTTACGAAGTGCACCCCTTGATGGCATTATTTTTATCCAATCATCAGTAACAAGATGGCATAGGGTCTCCACTAGCCATGAAATAAGAGGTAGATCAGACCACTAGCCATGAAATAAGGGGTAGATCAGTCCACTAGCCATGAAATAAGGGGTAGATCAGACCATTTATGGCCTCAAAATGGCCATTAAATAGATCAGATTTTGAATATATTTCCCGGGCCACCCAGGCTGTATAAGGCTGGCTTTCCTTGCTTACTTCTTCAGGAGATGGGGCGGCCTTTGGCAGACTCTCAGCTCCCCGTCAGGTATTTCCTGTAGACGGCCCTTCACACTCACACACACACACATATATATACATATACATACATAAGCACATACACACACACAACCATACATACACACAAAATACACAAACTTAGATACACATACACATAAATACACACAAACTTAGATACACATACACATAAATACACAAACTTAGATACAATACCCACAAACTTAGATACACATACACATAAATACACACAAACTTAGATACAAACCACAAACTTAGATACACATACACATAAATACACACAAACTTAGATACACATACCCACAAACTTAGATACATATACACAAATACACACACAAACTTAGATACACATACCCACAAACTTAGATACATACCCACAAACTTAGATACACATACACATAAATACACACAAACTTAGATACACATACCCACAAACTTAGATACACATACACACAAATACACACAAACTTAGATACACATACACACAAACTTAGATATACACACAAACTTAGATACACATACCCACAAACTTAGATACACATACATAAATACACACAAACTTAGATACACATACACACAAACTTAGATACACATACACACAAATACACACAAACTTAGATACACATACCCACAAACTTAGATACACATACACACAAATACACACAAACTTAGATACATACACACAAACTTAGATACACATACACAAACTTAGATACACATACACATAAATACACACAAACTTAGATACACATACACATAAATACACACAAACTTAGATACACATACACACAAACTTAGATATACATACACACAAACTTAGATACACATACACAAACTTAGATACACAAACACACAAATACACACAAACTTAAATACACATACACACAAACTTAGATACAAATACACACAAACTTAGATACACATACACACAAACTTAGATACACATACACAACTTAGATACAAATACACACAAACTTAGATACACATACACAAACTTAGATACACACACAAAATACACACAAACTTAAATACACATATACACAAACTTAGATACAAATACACACAAACTTAGATACACATACACACAAACTTAGATACACATACACACAAACTTAGATACACATACACACAAACTTAGATACACATACACAAACTTAAATACACATACACACAAACTTAGGTACAAATACACAAACTTAGATACACATACACACAAACTTAAATACACATAACACAAACTTAGATACACATACACACAAATACACACAAACTTAGATACACATACACACAAACTTAGATACAATACACACAAACTTAGATACACATACACACAAACTTAAATACACATACACACAAACTTAGGTACAATACACACAAACTTAGATACACATACACACAAATACACACAAACTTAGATACACATACACACAAATACACACAAACTTAGATACACATACACACAAACTTAGATACAACACACACACAAACTTAGATACACACAAACTTAGATACACATACACACAAACTTAGATACACATACACACAAACTTAGATACAAATACACACAAACTTAGATACACATACACACAAACTTAGATACAAATACACACAAACTTAGATACACATACACAAAATACACACAAACTAAATACACATACACACAAACTTAGATACAAATACACACAAACTTAGATACACATATACACACAAACTTAGATACACACACACACAAACTTAGATACACATACACACAAATTAGATACAAATACACACAAACTTAGATACACATACACAACTAGATACACACACAAAAAACACAAACTTAAATACACATATACACAAACTTAGATACAAATACACACAAACTTGATACAATACACACAAACTTAGATACACATACACACAAATAGATACACATACACACAAACTTAGATACACATACACACAAACTAAATACACATACACACAAACTTAGGTACAAATACACAAATACACACAAACTTAGATACACATACACACAAACTAAATAACATACACACAAACTTAGATACACATACACACAAATACACACAAACTTAGATACACATACACACAAACTTAGATACACATACACACAAACTTAGATACACATACACACAAATACACATACACAAACTTAGGACAAATACACACAAACTTAGATACAATACACACACACAAACTTAGATACACATACACACAAACTTAGATACAAATACACACAAACTTAGATACACACAAACTTAGATACACATACACACAAACTTAGATACACATACACACAAACTTAGATACAAATACACACAACTTAGATACACATACACACAAACTTGATACAAATACACACAAACTTAGATACATACACACAAATACACAAAACTTAGATACACATACACACAAACTTAGATACAAATACACACAACTTAGATACAAACACACGCAAACTTAGATACACACAAAATACAAAACCTACACACCCAAAATTTTAATATACACATACTGTATGTGCATTTCTTATGCTGTGAGTGTGTGTATGTGTGTGAGAAACATATGTGTGTATGTGTGAAGAACCATATGTGTATGTGTAAAGAACCATGTGTATGTGTAAAGAACCATGTGTATGTGTAAAGAACCATATGTGTGTATGTGTAAAGAACCATGTGTGTATGTGTAAAGAACCATATGTGCGTATGTGTAAAAACTCTGTGTGTGTATGTAAGAACCCTGTATGTGTCTGTTTGTGTAAAATTCCTGTATATTTGTGTATGTATGAAAGAACCATATGTGTGTATGAATCCAATATGTGTATGTATTAAAAAAACCCCGTGTATGAATGTGTAAAAATCCTATGTTAGAATATATGTATATATGCTTTCCAGAGACCTCATGTATATATGGTAGAACCGGGATGTGTATGTATATGTGTGAAGGACGTTGATATGTATATGTGTATTTATGTATACGCATATAAAAACTAACACAGATTGACTTAATATTTCCACCAATATGAGATGTTTTGCGGGGATTCTTAATTTACCTGAAGCGCATAATTTTAGGTCCTGATTTTGTGAACCTCAGGTGAACGCGTGTAAAATAATCTCCCCTAATCTAGCCCATTGACAGGTGTTGGTGCAGCCGACAGACAGCGGTTCGCTAGCCCACCCCCCACACAACCTAGTAGGCCAATTCCTTTCCTCTCCGACCCGCCTTTCCGTCCCATTCCGTTCCGTTCAGCCCCACCCAAGGGAATCAGAACTCACCTCTCGTGTTGTTGATGTTAGAGGGCCCTGGCCGGTGGTATATTAATCCCAGGGCTAATGCATGTCTCCTGGAGGCGGAATATTGGTTAATAAGGCACACATAAGGGTTTTCTGGCTACCCTCTCACCACTTACCTCTCACAACACTCGCGGTGTCAGTGACTTCCGATCGCCACGTGACGTCACACCTGCACGCGCGCCATCTTGAGGCAACTACACCAACTAAACCTTTAATAATAAACCCTATTTACACCTTTATCGTTTGTATTAAATCCCTCTATGCAATTAAAATGTAAAGATAAGAAAAAATAAGAAAGATTACAACAATAACTCCATCCATATCATACAGTCAACAGTGATACCAGCTGTGAACAAGATCCCCCTTACATTACAATTCTCTACGTTTATCGCATTAAATTACCGTAAATAACGATAGTAACGGCTGAGTTATATATTCACATATTGTTATAGTGTTTATAGAGCCATCATCAGTGTTTAGATAAGGAGGTAAACTGAAATATCGCCAAGGTACAGGAGGTAACCCCAGGGATGTCAACGCTAAGTGAAGGAGTTATCCGGAGAGGCTGGACGCGGGTAATACAATCACCCCAATTATTCCCAAAATTATACATCATCAAATATTATTATTATTATTGTCGTTATTATCATCATCAATCATATTCATCCATACACATAAATAACCATTATAAGTATTAGAATCATTAAGTAAAAGCACCAGTCACTTACACGGGTTATAAGTGTATGTCTGGGAGCCGAGAAACCTTATAAGTGTGGTGACTTGGGGTTATATTATTATTATTATTATTATTATTATTATTATTATTGTTATTATTTATTATTATTATTATTATTATTTATTATTATTATTATTATTGTTATTTATTATTGTTGTTGTTGTTGTTGTTGTTGTTGTTGTTGTTGTTGTTGTTGTTGTTATTATTGTTTGTAACAGTGGCACTAATAATACTCGTAGTCATCTAGTAGAAGTAGTAGTAATAGTATAAGTGATAGTAGGTGTTGTAGTATTAATAGTAGTAGTAGCAATTGTTGTAGTCATAATAGTAGAAGTAATAGTACGTGTAGTAGTAATAATTCGCCCGTAGGAGTGAAGTAGTTTTAAATACCTGTAGTGTTTTTTCCTCTCGTGAAATCCTCTCCAAACACACATACACAAACATACAACAAACAAACACTGAAGAAAACATGAAGGGTGAAAAAGAGACATAGGAGACAATAAAAGCGCTTCCATTTTCCCTGGCGGCTGAGAAAGTCGGTACATGCCATTAACCACCACACACCAAATACAACATTTTCCATTTTTATTCCACTACATATATTACAAAAAATACAACAACTAGAAATTACAACCTCACGGAAAAAATATAATTATTTTATTTTTTATTTTTTTATATATGGGAAGTTGTTGTAATTTATCTGTTTATGGTAATTGTGTTTTATTTCACTCTGGGTATTTGGGTACAGGCGAGGTGAGAATTACAGTCAGTTGTATTCTGGTCTTGGGACGTGATACAGTAATACAGTTTCTACAGGGGGCTAATACAGTAGGGTGAGTAAATACAGCTGAATAATACTGTAATTGCATTGATACAGTCGTTTTAGTGAGTACACAGGGCGAGGTGAGAATTACAGTCAGTTGTATTCTGGTCTTGGAACGTGATACGGTAATACAGTTTCATCTACAGTGATTAATACAGTACGGATTATTAATTACAACTGAATTCATATACATTAGCACAGTGGAGTTTTATAAAAATGCAGAAATTACTCAAGAAATACAGTAGGCTGTATTCGGATTGTTGGGTATAATACAGTAATACATTTTATATAGTGTTTAGTGTATTATACGACAGTACAGTAATCGGTAAATACAGTTCAGTTCATAATTACAGTAGTGATGTATTATTGTCACCATAAATTACAATTAAATACAGTTTTTTATTAGTTGTATCTATATTACAGTAATTAATGCAATATAATTATAGTAATTAGCATTTTATTTATAATTACAGTGATGCAGTTTAGCATTTTACCTAAGGATAGAATTAGGTAGATATACTGAGACTCAACGTTAACTAGATCGTCCATTTAACTCCAGTCAGGAGACAAATTAAGTTACAAGTTTCCTATAGGTAAAAGACATCTGGAACTGCCCAACGCATGATCAGTCGTATCTCAAAGGTCATCAAATTGGAAATATAATAACTCACACAAATAAGCTATTCCATACATCATTAGTGTAAATATAAATAAGTAAATCAATTAATACGGTGATAAAAATATAAATAGATGTTTGTGATTGTGGGTTGATATCATTTGGAACAAGAACCATCAGCTCAGTTCAGTCTTGTGTGTTAGTAAACAAAAGATTTGATCAAGAGTGTGATGGTTGATGTAGTCTGGCCTCGTCTGGTCACATAATACCTCCCTCGTTCACAGTTTCCTCGTCTTTTAGCACAGTCTTCATCTTAAGTAAGTTAATGAAGGTAATGGGAGAGAGACAATAACTAGGAGGAGGTGTGAGGGTCCAGGCCAGAGATCGTTACTCTTAGCCTATACAGTATACCTAATGACCACCACTGAACTAGAGGTGGTCATGGTTAGGGAAGGTGACCTGGGTTCATATTTTCCATATTTTTAAATATTTTGAATATTTAAATTATATTCACCCTGTTGTGTCATGTCTGAAGGGTTGTTAGTTGTAAGGCTCTCAGTCTATTTGGATAATCGAGATGACATAGTTGAGAAATCATCTTTGTGTTGCACTTTATCTGGTTATGGTGATCTCGTACCCAAGATAAAATAATACTAATATAATGTTTACTCTTACCCACGCTAACTCGTACCCAACTCGCGAGATAAGTCGTACCCAAGATTACTTGCACCCAGTTCAAAAGATAATCCATAACTATTAGTATATATACCATGCATAGGTAGCTGCTGTCATAGCGTTATTATAGCTTATTACGAGCTATTCAGGGCTGGTTTAAGGAGAGGCCCCAGGCCCCCTCAGACAAGGGGCCCCCTGAATGAAATAAAAATAGAATTCAATTTAAGAAAATTTGGAGGATATATATAAAATTTTAGCTTCATCTGTGATTACAAAAAAAGATTATGTAAATCTCGTAGGAATATGCAGTGAAATAGGGAACTGTAATGGAGGCTTTAAAATGGTTGCATCTCATTACATAAGTATGGTATTCCGTCACACAAACATTGCACTACAATTAAATACTTCACACTATGTGGTTTAGAATAACTTTATTGCAATTTACTGATTTCAGGCTAATACATTTGGCAGTTTCAATTTATAAACTGGGCGATGTAAACATTTAAAATAGTCATAAGTCAACAAAATATAGACATGCATAAAAACAGATTGATTTTCCAGCCTCAGCTTTTTGCTAACAAATCAGTTAGTATACAGTACAGTATATAATTCGGGGCTCCTCTGGTACTTCTTCCGGTATAACGAACTTGTTCTACAGAGTGGTTGACATTGTCAGGAATTTCTTCTTCTGACATGTCGACGTCAAGAATGAAATACAGTAGTAATAAGGAAATAAAAGAACGAAGAGTGAGAATATTGGCCAACGCATATACAATTAGTTATGTTATTATATGTTAATGATACTCTGGATAGATTTGTTTAAAAAGTCATGACCACACGGAAACAAGACCAGTATGAGTAATGTAACCACTTGATTGTGTCACCCAATATTCACGTTCTTCCTAATTAGAGAGAGAGAGAGAGAGAGCAGACGTGTTTACTCTTAATTTCTTAAGGTCAAATAAACACTTTTAAAACACACATTGCTCTTCATATATTAAAATCAACCTGGTACAATGAAATTATAATATCTAAAATAAAACATATTTACAAAGATACTCCAGGAATACATGAACTGAGCTGTGGTTATAGATTTCTCTTCATATTTTTTTCCATAATTCATTTGTGTTGAGTGGAGGATAGAGAGTAATTGTAACTGAATATTAACCAGTTTGGCCTCTATAAATAAGTGTGGCAGCAGAACACACAATTGAATATTTTCACGTCCACTCCTCCTGTTCAGAGTTAAGACGTTGATGCCACCCTTCGCAATCATTGTTTGTGCGTACTGTACATTTGTAGCCAGACTGGTTCTTTATATTCCACACTGTAGATTTCAACCAAATTGAATCGACGTAGTCAAAGAGAACAGTAAATTGGGTACGATTTATCTTGTAATTGGGTACGACTTGACATGTTCTGATGGGTACGAGTTGTCCAGCACCCAACATTATCTAGGGATATTAGATCTTTCCGGAGGTAAGGTTTTCATGCCTGTATACAGTAATCCAGACTGGTAAGTACTTGAGATTAGTACAGTTGATGAAGCATTTTCCTATCTTGGTATTCGAAGGTACAGTTTATAATTCTTAAATCTCAAGGACTAATCTTCAATGATCCAGATAAACATAGAAGTAAAAATCATAATATATAAAGAAATAGGGCATCAGATGTACGGTGAAACCTCCCTATAACGGACTCCTCTCTTCATATAATCCGTTATATGGAGGTCTTACATCTGACGAGCCCTCGATATAATGGACTTTCATCTCTATTTAGTTCATTAGATGGAGGTTTCACATCTAACGAACCCTCAATATAATGGACTTTCCTCTCCAAGTAGGCTGGTACATAGAGGATTCACTGTATACTAAATATTCACCTTGTTTCCTCTCCCTGGTGTCACAGTTTGAGGTCGTGATGGGAAACATAATCACCACCTGGATGGGGTCTCACGTCATAGGCAGTGGAGGCAGCAAGCGAAAGGTGGAGGAGGTACAGAATGACGATGGGGAAACAATGGACTTGGAATCTCTTCTCCACACACGCAAAAAGTATATACCATCGTAAATTATCTTCACTATCTAATCCTTATCCCCTATAACTTCATGGTATATTAACTATTTATTATTAATTTACCACATCTCTCTCTGTTTACTTCCACTGTGACGTTTATGTTCCGTAGGCGTAAATTAAACTCCACGTCCAAGTACATATACAAGACGCTGTTTGAGGAAGGGCGAGCGTCCGACGTCAGTGTTGTAGCTATGGGTAATGAATGGCACCTGCATAAAGTTTACCTCTGTCAGGTTAGTTTAGGGTATGGGGTGCTGTATGGGTATAGTTCACTGTATATGGGTATAGTTCACTGTAAATGGGTATGGTTCACTGTATATGGGTATGGTTCACTGTATATGGGTATAGTTCACTGTATATGAGTCTAAATGCCCACAACAGAAAAAAATAGCATATGACTTATAGCAAGCGATTCATTCTGATTTTTATCCCATCCACAGAGCCCATACTTCAGGAGCATGTTTTCTGGCAACTGGACAGAGACGAACCAATCCCAGATTACCATTGAGATTCTCGACGACAACATCAACATCAGTGGTACGGCGAAGAGATTATGTTTACACCACTTGGTAGCCGATACACGGTTCTGTCCAGTGTTATCAGAAAGTATTAATATTTGTGGGAGCTTGTGTTATTGTTTTGACCTCTCGACCAGTTTTAGCCAGAGGGTGTTATCATTACCAGTCATATGTTTGTGTAGACCCAAAAATAGTTTCACAAATTTAAATTGGTTGATTTTAAACTTTTTCTTTGGGGAAGGGGGGGGGGATCCTCACTACCACTCAAGAATATATATATATGTGTGCTTCTTTAAAGGCCTCACATCTAACTTTGGATTAGTTAGTTTATGTTAATCTATGTTAGGGGCCTCACATCTGACTTTAGATTAGTTATTGTAAGTTAATCTATGTTAGGGGCCTCACATCTGACTTTGGATTAGTTATTGTAAGTTAATCTATGTTAGGGGCCTCACATCTGACTTTAGATTAGTTATTGTAAGTTAATCTATGTTAGGGGCCTCACATCTGACTTTGGATTAGTTATTGTAAGTTAATCTATGTTAGGGGCCTCACATCTGACTTTAGATTAGTTATTGTAAGTTAATCTACGTTAGGGGCCTCACATCTGACTTTAGACTAGTTAATGTATGTTAGTCTAAGTTAGGGGGAGGGCCCCATCTTGACCTTGGTCTCTGTTACAGCCTTACACCTGGCATTGGGACAGTTCTACAAAGATGACATCGAAATGGAGGCGGCTCAGGTGATCCCTCTCCTGGCCACAGCTCTCCTCTTACAGATGGATCCTCTCATCGACCAGTGCACCTGTATCATGCTGGAGACCATCAATCTACACGTACGTTAGCCACCGTCATCAAATTGTAGGTATTGTAGGGCGCTCATTAGTCTACAGGTATGGTAACAATGCTCATTTGTCTACAGGTATGGTAACAATGCTCATTTGTCTACAGGTATGGTAACAATGCTCATTAATCTACAGGTATGGTAACAACGCTCATCAATCCACAGGTATGATAGCATGATTATTATATACATGCCAAACCAATTGTAAACTTGTAGGACAATTTAACTGAATATACAGTATACATATTATTATTATTAGTGTATTAGTAGTAGTTGTAGTAGTAGTAGTAGTTATAGTTGTAGTAGTAGTGTTGTATTGATCATGAATATAAATATCTCAACATAGTGCACTAAAGAACTACAAATACATATATAATTAAAGTACTGTACACATACCATAAATGACTGTGTGTGTTGTGTACTTGAGTTACTGTGCTTATCTTCAGTTCATATTTCAAAACCTTTAATAGGATTCTTCTTACTATATGACTCTTGAACCTTTCTAACACTTCACGACCCCAGAGTAGAAAAATCACGTTGTTTTGTTTATCCTTCCAGACGGTGTTGCAGTACCACGAGGCCTCAAGAAGGTACGGGGTGGTAGAGGTCGACAAGGCATGTAAACAGTGGCTACTTCACAACCTTCTCACACAGGTGGGGAGTTAAGATGTGTCTTGTGTTGACGATATTCACTGTCTTGATGCTTACTTGTGTTTGCCAGTCATATGTAGCTTAACGATCTCAATACACATATATATTACATTCTTTTCAAAACTATGGCTTTCAACTGTTCAAAACCATCGCCAACTCTCAATTTTTTTTTTTTACCCTATTCACGCGATGTCACAGGTTACAGAACATCCATCCACACTGCGTCACATCCCCGCTGACTTGTTATACGAGTTGCTGTCCTCGCCACACCTGTACGTCATGCAGACTGAGTTCAGCGTCTACGTCATGCTGAAGGTACGACCAAGTGAGACATAAACATGATACTGTCTGTTGTGTTGTCTTGATAGGATCATGTCTTTTTGTCTGTCTTAATGGATTTTCCTCGTAGGCGTGGGTCTTCCTCCGGCTGCACCCAACGTGGGATGGGTCACACGAAGCAGCGTTTTTGGAAGCCCACAAATACTTCAGGAACAGAACACGTGAGAATTGGTTAACCTTTAAATGCTGTTCATCAACACTGTAGGGACGGTGGCCATTATCAGTGGATGTTAGCTGTAGGGACAGTGGCCATCATTATTTTATCAATACAGCTGCTCCTCGACTTACGACGGGGTTAGGGACCCAAATCCAGGTCGTAAGTCGAAAATGCTTAAATAATACATAGAAAATCTAAAGTGGGTGTGTCTTTTTCTTCTCAGCACCACAAAACTCTCACTTTTACGCTTGCTACCCATTTTAAAGTGAATTACTAACGAAGATTTTTTCAGTACACAGCACAATCACTAACGTTGGGACTCGAAAATACGTAATTTGACAAAATTTTGGTACGACTGAGGCGGTCGTAGGTCGAGTATGTCATAAGTCGAGGAGTAGCCATTGCTAAAATGAGAATTTCCTGTAAGTTTTTGGCCGGATTAAGTAAAAATTATTCATTCACACAACAGGACTGAATCTTTTGATACTTGTTTATACCTAATTATCCAGCCCAGACTTACACACACATTAGTATAGACTTATTCTTTCTTCTGTTAATAGTGTTACAGCCAGAACTCTCTGGTCTTACTATACTTGACTAACAACCCTGAAGGTATTTTATTCCTCAGTTTAACAAGTAATGATAAAAACAATGTACTTCTTTCAACAGTAATCTTGATTTAAGTTTGAAATGGGTCACATACTTCATGAACATTATTTTTCCTCAAGCATAATATAATAAAACCAATGTATTCTCTAATATTTTTCAAGATATGTATTAAAATGGATCAGATATCACTATGTATATGTATTGATCTGCAGAAACTGGGTGGTTCCTGGAGGAGGAGGAAGGGAGAGAATATTCCCTGGTATTCTCTGCGTTGCGTCTCATATACCTCATCTACCACCACCTTGATGTAGAAATGCTGTATTCAGACCGCATCTTGCCGCCCTCCTGGCTCACACCGGCCAGCATGCACCAGTGGTATAATATGCTCCGGATAGATCAAAGCAAAGACAGAGGGTGAGTCTCTTGGTCCTGTGTTTGTTTTGTGCAGGTGTGGGAGCATGTGTGTGTTTGTTTTTAGAATATGGGAGCATTTGTGTGTGTGTATGTTGTCTATTATTCCTCAATATACTACTGACAAACACAAACACACACACTCTCTTTTTGCACTGTCACTATGTTGAAATGGCCTGTAGTTTGAGCTTCTCCCCACCTAGTTATTATATATCATATTTGTATCACTTATGTTACTTGTATATTATTTGTAAATCAAGAGACCCATTCACCAATTATGTAACTGTATATTTTCAGCCTTCCGGTTGCCATGCTCTTTCAATAAACCGTTAGTTATTATTATTATTATTAAACACACACAGGTGGACAGTCATAAAATTAATTGGCCTCTATGCCATCCACCTTTGCTTTCATTCACTTGGGGTCTGCCAGTCCAATGACAGTTTGTGTGTGAGAGACATATAGTACAGTATGTGGCTTATTGACATTTATTTCCTATGATAAAAGAGGTTCAAAGGTTAATATATCCACAACAGACCGGCCGAAATATCTGATGGAGAATTCGACAAGTCATGTACGCGATGTGGAAGGGTCCTGTCTCACTCCGGGCAGCATATCTGGAGGTGGACCGGCTACAACTTCGGCCTGGACCTGGTGATGACCCACGACGGAGCGTCACTCAGGCTGAAGCGTAATCACAGATCGGAAAACATCGCCAGCATCGCTCAACCTGCCACACGCAACATCATGTACAGGTGAGGGAAATCAAGTCGGATCACCTGAAGATTAATCCCTAACTAAACGAAACCTAACTTAAACCCGACCTAATGTACCCTCCCCCAACCTAGTCTTGGTTGAATTGTCTTATTGTTTACCATTGTTTTATATACCTGCACTGTCTAGGTACATTGTTTGCATACCTGCATTGTGTCTATACCGTATATGCTGTACGGTATACCTGCATTGTCAGTATACATGCTGAATCAGTGTACCATAAACTTATATGTCAATTTCACTGGATAATTATCAGTATCTATCTATCTAAATTTCCCCTGATGGCTCAGTTAAATTTAAAGATTCAATAATGATAAGAAATGAGATCAATCACAGTTGATCATCTTTGTCTTTCACTACAGAATAACGGTGGCCTCCCTGGACGACAAGCAGAGACAGATCGTTTACACCAAAACAACGGGACTACAGTCAGCGTCCTTGGCGAAAAACGAAGAGGTAAATAAGGTCATGAAGATACAGTACAGTAGTTCTAATAATGTTCAGTGATGTAATAGAGACTGAGATGACAAAGACCTTTAATGATTCTATTCTTTGTGGACCACCAGAAGATTAGCCCCTCCAGATAATTTAAGTGTGGTTAAACTTCAGGCTGGTCAAGCTGAGGGGGGGGAGGGGGGCAACTTTGAGTGATCCTGAAAGACTAAATTTACAAATGGTCTTAGTTTTGACTACATTATCTTTTCAGTTATAAATGTTCTCAGTTTATTGGTGAATATTTTTACTATTTGTAAATCCAGATTTCATGAAGAATAGGAAACCCAGCTTATTTCACTCATGATTAAACACCCTATTGCTAACCTAACCTCATATGGCCTCTTTAACCTAACCCCCAGGTAGTATAAGAGTGTTTAATCACCAGATGTAATTAGCTAGGTTATCTAAGCTTCATAAGATCTCCCTTTAGAATAGTCGTCAAAAAATGGTTACCATGAGCCCAGGTTAATGAGTCTCTTGGTCGCCAGATTCGTGTGATGCTGCTCGACCCAGAGGTGAAATATCCCCTGCTGCTGAGTGCCAACTTCCTCATCACCACCAACCACAAGCTCGTGGTGCCGGCTGAAGCAACGTCCGCCCCCACACCGCCCAGTCCAGCGGGGATACAGAGTCACGCCGGCAGAGAATAACACTGTAGGGTTGACGCAGCATTTAGCCTAAATATTTGGTGCTACTTAGGTATTAACCTCTCTGCCTTTACCTTATTTAGATCACCTGAAGTTTAGGCACCCCAGTTTATTTTACCTGGTGATTAAATACCGCCATAATGCTATCCTAACCAAACCAAACCTAAACCTAATCTATCCTACCTTAAACCTAACCCAATCTAATCTAATCCAATTTAACCCCCATTTATGATTAAGGTTTTTAATCATCAGGTGAAATATGCTAGAGGTGCTAATCATCAGGTGATCCTTTTATTTCTTGGTCAGATTTTATTTCAACTCTTGTGCCAATTTGCTTTTCTAAAATTCATTAAAGTTCTCTCTGATACATTTACTCTCCTCGTTTTCTGCTGTTGGCTGGATCAGTGGAGATAAACATTTCAAGAAAGGAAATAGAGATGATTTTTTTATCTTAAAATACGTCTTATGTTTAATAAGTTTAGTTTAGTTTACTCTCTTACTCTTGAGACAAAAATTTGGCTTTAATTTCTGGTGAGTTCTCTTGACACCAAAGGAATGTGAAGTATTTATTTGAATATAGGAATAAGTAAAGCTTAAACAAAAGTCAGTGAAGATATAAGATTTACTTTTGTAATAACAGGAATACGTAGTCGATGTATCTCTTTTTTTTATATATAAGATATAAATTATATTATTCTTTATCACACTCATATCATTGTCACTTATAAAAATAGTCCAGCATTGTCAGAATATGAGTCTGTGTAGTCAACATCTTCCAGTACCAATAGGTGCTTAAGCCCAGGAATACTAAAGGCATGACCCTGAACTGCATAATATTCACTGCTATCTGATGTTGGGTGACGGTAGTGGTCGATTAATACCCGTGGCAGCAGTTACCACAACTTGGAGAGAATGGCAGAAAATTAAGGAGGGAAATGTTTGAGGGTAAAGATGAGTATTGATTGATCGTAGAAGAAGGAAGGAGAGAAGGAATGGGTTGGAGGTGGGACTTCAAAGGAGAGAGAGAGAGAGAGTTAGTCATCCCAGCTTTTATTGTAGGTTTGGACTTTGTAGAGGTGTAATCATCTCAGCTCGTGTTGTAGGTGGGACGAGTAGAGGAGAGAGAGGGAGGGAGGAGTAGTCATCCCAGCTTTGTTGTAGATGACTGTGGAGGAAAAGAGGGAGAGGAGAGAGGTATATGTCCCAGCTTGTGTTGTAGATGGGACTTTGTAGAGGAGGTGGGACGTGGGACCTTGATGGTAATGTACTGGCTGAGCGTTCGTCGTTTGGGTCTCACATATTGAAGTCCATGATCCAATTTCTCAAAGGTTTTCTGCCTCAGTACAATATTATCCCAAACTGATACTACATAAGGTAGATTTTGTGCACAGTAATTTGGAACATTGTGGTTTATTGCAACTCAGCCAGATGGATTTATACTGTACTGGGTGTGATCCAAGAGTTCCCAGACTGGCTTCATAAAATCTTTATTTTTCAAGATATTAGAGTGAAACTTTAGTCACCCTTAAAATATTCTTCAGAGGCCTCGATGCAGCACTGAATCCCCTCCTCCCACTTCTGGAAGTCCTTGTTGGTGAGGCTGGAGAACACCTTCTGTGATGTGTCCTGGATCTCCATTCTGTCCATGATCTTCTTGTCCTTGAGGTTCAACTTGAACTTGGGAAACAGCCAGAAGTCACAGGGGGCCCGATCTGGAGAGTATGGAGGGTGGGGGACTACTGGGATGCCGTGCTTCACCAGAAAATCATTCACAGTGTGCGCAGGTGCATTGTCCCGGTGAAGGAGCCAATTGCCGGTCGTCAGTCAAAATCTGGTTAACATTTCCATATGAAAGGTCCAACCGCTCGGCGATCTCACGGGTGGTCCCCTTACGCTCTTCATGGACAAGTTGGTAATTTTCTGGACATTTTCATCACTTCTCTCAGTGGAAGGCTGCCCAAAACAAAGCTCATTTTCAAAGGAGGTGAACCCTTCTTTGAAGTGCTTGTGCCCCTTGAAAACTTGAGCCCTGGACATTGCTTCATCTTTGTAGGCTTCCTTGATCATTTTATGGGTTTCTGCGCCAATTCTTCTGAGTCTGAAGCAAAAACTGATGGCACAGCATTGCTCGATACTTCCCTCCATGTTGAGGATTGGGTGGCGACTTACTCAAATTAGCAGATGGGCCAGTACACACACTCGCACAAAGCTGCAGTATGGCCGGTTGGTGAAACAGATTCCAGTAAACAATTTATACCCAAGGTGAGTAACTGCTGATGATTTGAATTCGATATCTGCTAGGAGAAAGGTTTTATAAAGCCAGTATGGGAACTATTGGATCACACCCTGTATTTGTGGTTTCACTCTAGTCAATGAGCAGGATATACTGTAAATGTGCTTTATATCTAGACAGGATTTATTTTCTCATGTTTTAGCAAGGAATTCAAAATAAGGTTTGAGCATCGGCGGAGGATGTTGCTAGCAGGAAATGGATACCGTACTTTTTTTTAGCTTATGTTTTTTCTCAGTTGCTACAAAAGGTTGGCCACAACTACCCATAGAAACTGTAGATGTTTTAGTGGATTGAAAGAATTACCTTATGTGTTTTAAAGTGAGTTTACTCTTTTTTTTAATATGGAATTGCTGACATTTTTGATTGGTCCTTTTATCACAAAGTGTGTATATGGGTAGAGCTGTTTTGATCAGTTCTCATTATCTACATTCCCTCGTCTTTACTTAAGTTTCCGTCGCTTTTTTTTTTTTTTTACTTTACACACTCAAGATGTCCCTTATATCAGCATTGCTTTATTGTACATCTTCTTCAATACCCAGATCTATTTTCATACCCGTCTATGCTGTTAGTCTTCGTCAGCATCATGGTGTATTTTTACAATCACGCTCGGCCTCTCACAGCTGCCAAAAGTCCTTGTGTAAATAATTTCATTTAACTTTTCCTAAAATTTTTTAAAGTTGATTAAGAACCCAGATTTGTGATTTTTAACTGCATTTGTGTCCTGTGAATTCTCAAGTCTGATTATTGGAACTTATTTTACACCCTAACCTTGTTGTCACACACACACATTAACTTATATATGCACACAACTTCTCCACGACATAATCGACCTACGTCCGTACCAAAATTTTGTCAAATTACGTATTTTTTAGTCCCAGTGTTAGTGATTGCACTGTGTACTGACAAAATTTTCGTTTGTATTTCACTTTAAAATGGCTGGCAAGCTTAAAAGTGAGAGTTTTGTGGTGCTGAGAAGAGACACCCATTTTAGATTTTTTTGTATTATTTAAGCATTTTCGACTTACGACCTGGATTTGGGTCCCTAACCCCGTCATAAGTCGGGGATTAGCTGTATATATACACTCGGCTCACACTCCACTCTCTCAGTCAATCATAATATTCACATCACTTCATATTGCAGTAATTCTCTCTTCATTACCACTTTAAATTGTCACTTTCCTTTCTTTACAAATCTTTAATCGGTGACTTCAGGGTTGTACGTCGTCTAGCTGTGTGTTAGGATTTTTTTTTTACACTTAAGGAGGTTTGTAATCAATAAATATATTTGATATTACTCTTTATTCTCAATATCCTTTTAATACATATATATATAGGTTCTGATAAAAAGGGAATTGATAAGATGTGAAAAAAAGGTTGTGTTTCCTTATTAATTCTATCATGTCCATAACAATTACATCGTTATAAATTGTACTTCTTTGGCCAGGTCTGGGCTGGTTTGGGATGGCCGGGTTGATTACAATGGCTTACGGTGGCCGGCCAAGTCTGGGCTGGCCTGCGGTGGCCGGCCAGATCTAGGCTGGTTGCTGTCAGATTTCATCATTAGCAGATGGCCAGTGATTTTCTCAATTTAGAAGCAGATGAGTTTCAAAAGCCACTGTTATACATTTTATGAATAAAGTCATTTTGAGAATGAAGCAGCTGATGAGCGACAGATGTAAAATGAAGGGGGATAACAGTACAGTACACCGTTTCTGGGACCTTGGAGGGAGAAGATCACTGTAGAACACATCTTGCACAGTAGCAAGAATGAATGAGTGACTACAGTATATGACAGGAAATTTGTATTGCATCTATAATTGTATCTGACCTTACATTAACTGGGAACACTTGACATAAAACTAAATAAACCAATATGTTTAAACATCAAAATTAGTAAAACCAAAATAAAGTACAGTATGTTAATACGTGAAGATAATTACTCTAACAACGATACCTATATGTAACAAAATACTTGTGATTTTTTTTTCATAAAGTAAATAAAATAAATGTCCTGATCATTTTTGTACAGGTCTTGAAGAGCAAGCAGTGGCTAGCACTCCACACATGAACTCTGTTGTGAAGGTCACAAACCACCGACCTTACATTAAAGTACGTAAGTATTAGTTTAGTTTCATAGTCACACTGGAGTGGCACTTCTTACCTGTCCACAGTGGCACTAAATCACCTAGTTAATACAGTTGTCAGGTGCCAAACATCCAAGGTACTGTATTCTGTTCACTCTGAATCGGACTTGGAACTGTTATCAGATTTTTCATTGGAGTCTGAATCTGAGTCCAGCTCTGATTCCGAGATGGGTTTTGCTTTTGAGGGCTTAATCGGGGACTGGAATCTCTGTGTCTTTACTGGAGACAAGCGAAAGCGAGAAGAGGCAGAGCGTCGCCCATGGGCTAAAAAGGAAAGAATCAAAAGTTATGTCATGACGTGTAAATAAATGGTACTTAATTTCTGGTGACGATGAACAATGAAATATTTCCCACCTACTGAATTAGGAAAATATATATATATATATATATATATATATATATATATATATATATATATATACAAAGCATCAGTCAATAATTCAATACTGTAACTCATTGGTAACACACACACAAATCAAGTGTTTTGAAGGTGAAACTTACTGGTTGTCTGTATGATGTTATCCATGTCAAGTTCATCCAATTCTTTCTTCCTGTCAATTCTTGCCTTCAATCTCTTGCATTTCTCCACAGTTGGGCGACCTGAAATAATTTGGATGGCGATGTATTAAAATATAAACAATAAATTCAAGGATGTTGTATTAAAAAATATAAACAAATAGACACATTTTCTACAACTTAATAGATCGTATTCTATGTTGTTTTCACCTGTTTCTTGATCCTCCCTGTTCCCCTTTCCTCTCTCTCACCCCTCTTAAAAAACTCCTTATTGCTACCTAACCTAAACCAGAGGCACCCTCACCCACCCACAATGTACACTCAAACTACAACACAGAATTATTATACCACATACTGTACCCACCTCCTCGTACACTCACCTTTTAAGCCATGTTCCTCCATAAACTGGAGTAATTTCAACTTCTTACTACGAACACTCTTACAGCCACTCAGTAAGGCATTGTAGCTATTGATCCTGACGCCTATCAGGTTGATGTACTTCTTGTAGCTTGCCAGTTCATCCTTGAAAGAAAGTGAATAAGTTGTATTTGAAAAAATTTGTTAACAGAAAGACAAAATATAAAATAACATAAGACACACCCCACCCACCCCTGTGCTTGGTAAGGAAAATCTCACCTTTTTCTTCGATCTTCCTTTTGACTTTTTAGGCAGAGGTTTAGCATCCGAGTCACTTGAGTTGCCAGAACTGTCTGAGTCACTGTCTTTGGTCACCTCTTCCTTCGGTCTTCCTCGTGACTTTTTAGGCAGAGGTTTAGCACCCGAGTCACTTGAGTTGCCAGAACTGTCTGAGTCACTGTCTTTGGTCACCTCTTCCTTCGGTCTTCCTCGTGACTTTTTAGGCAGAGGTTTAGCACCCGAGTCACTTGAGTTGCCAGAACTGTCTGAGTCACTGTCTTTGGTCACCTTTTTCTTCGGTCTTCCTTGTGACTTTTTAGGCTGAGGTTTAGCGTTCGAATCACTTGAGTTGCCAGATTCATCTTCATCTTCATCTTCCTCCTCCTCCTCCTCCTCCTCCTCCTCCTCCTCCTCCTCATCACTATCTTCCTTGGCTCCTTTCTTTTTCCTTTGACTTCTTTGTGATTTTGTGTCCTCTTCACTGTCTTCTTTAACATCTTTCTTTTTCTTCGGTCTTCCTGGTGACCTCTTAGGTAGAGGTTTAGCGTCTGAGTCACTTAAGTCACCAGAGCTGTCTTTCTTCACCTTCTTCGGTCTTCCTGGTGACTTTTTAGGCATTAGAGGTTTAGCGTCTGAGTCACTTAAGTCACCAGAGCTGTCTTTCTTCACCTTCTTTGGTCTTCCTCGTGACTTTTTAGGCATTAGAGGTTTAGCGTGTGAGTCACTTGAGTCACCAGAGCTGTCTTTCTTCACCTTCTTCGGTCTTCCTCGTGACTTTTTAGGCATTAGAGGTTTAGCGTGTGAGTCACTTGAGTCACCAGAGCTGTCTTTCTTCACCTTCTTCGGTCTTCCTCGTGACTTTTTAGGCATTAGAGGTTTAGCGTCTGAGTCACTGGAGTCACCAGAGCTGTCTTTCTTCACCTTCTTCGGTCTTCCTGGTGACTTTTTAGGCATTAGAGGTTTAGCGTCTGAGTCACTTGAGTCAGTCACCTTCTTCGGACTTCCTGGTGACTTTTTAGGCATTAGAGGTTTAGCGTCTGAGTCACTCGAGTTCCCAGATTCATCATCATTGTCTTCCTTGGCCCCTTTCTTCTTCCTTGGACTACTACGTGATTTTGTGTCCTCTTCATCATCATCATCACTATCTTTCTTTCCCCCTTTCTTCTTCCTTGGACTACCACGTGATTTTGTGTCCTCTTCATCATCATCATCACTATCTTTCTTTCCCCCTTTCTTCTTCCTTGGACTACTACGTGATTTTGTGTCCTCTTCATCATCATCATCACTATCTTTCTTTCCCCCTTTCTTCTTCCTTGGACTACTACGTGATTTTGTGTCCTCTTCATCATCACTGTCTTCCTTAACCTCTACAACTTTCTTCGGTCTTCCCCTTTTTTTAATATTCGACACAGGTTTGTCTTCTCCAGAACTGCCAGAGTTATCTGTTATCTTCTTTGGCCTTCCACTTTTTTTTATTTTCCCTTCCTCTTCTTCTTCCTCATCACTGTCTCCTTTCTTCACCTCTGTTGTCTTCTTTGGCCTTCCACGTGTTTTTACAGCCGGCGAAGGTTTGGCTTTCAACGAGCTGTCCGAGTCACTCCCTTCTTTATCATCCTCTTCCTTCTTTGGGGTTCCTTGTGGCTTTACTTTCCCTTCTTCATCATCATTATTACCATCATTATCAAAGTCTATTACCTCTACTGCTTCATCATCCTCCTCCTCATCGGATAAGACTTCAGTGTCGCCCTCTCCTGATAATGAGTCGTCGTCCTTCTTACTTCCACGGAGAATTGTTTTCTTTTTCGTTGCTGGCTTACTGTCGGACTCGTCGGGACTGTGTGCATCTCTCGGTCTCTTCTTCTCCTTAGAGTCATCCACACTAATGGCCTTCTTGCTGCCTTTCCCACGTTGTCTTCCTCTCGTGAGCGGTTCATTGTCTTCCTCCTCATCATCATCACTATCTTTCTTTCCCCCTTTCTTCTTCCTTGTACTACTACGTGATTTTGTGTCCTCTTCATCATCATCACTATCTTTCTTTCCCCCTTTCTTCTTCCTTGTACTACTACGTGATTTTGTGTCCTCTTCATCATCATCATCACTATCTTTCTTTCCCCCTTGTCTTCTTGATTTTGTGTCCTCTTCATCATCATCATCACTATCTTTCTTTCCCCCTTTCTTCTTCCTTGGACTACTACGTGATTTTGTGTCCTCTTCATCATCATCATCACTATCTTTCTTTCCCCTTTCTTCTTCCTTGGACTACTACGTGATTTTGTGTCCTCTTCATCATCATCATCACTATCTTTCTTTCCCCCTTTCTTCTTCCTTGGACTACTACGGATTTTGTGTCCTCTTCATCATCATCATCATCACTATCTTTCTTTCCCCCTTTCTTCTTCCTTGGACTACCACGTGATTTTGTGTCCTCTTCATCATCATCATCACTATCTTTCTTTCCCCCTTTCTTCTTCCTTGGACTACTACGTGATTTTGTGTCCTCTTCATCATCACTGTCTTCGTTAACCTCGACAACTTTCTTCGGTCTTCCCCTTTTTTTAATATTCGACACAGGTTTGTCTTTTCCAGAACTGCCAGAGTCATTCCCTTCATCATCAGAGTCTTCTTTCTTCACCTCTGTTATGTTCTTTGGCCTTCCACGTTTCTTTACAGCCGGCGAAGGTTTGGCTTTCAACGAGCTGTCCGAGTCGCTCCCTTCTTTATCATCCTCTTTGTCGTCATCACTTTTTACTATAATATCTCCCTCTTCCTTCTTTGAACTTTCTTGTGATATTTTATTCTCTTCTTCCTCTTCACCACCATCGTTCTTCATCTCTTCAGTCTCTGGGTTTTCTTGTGATTTTTCTTCCTCTTCCTCATCGTTCTTATCCTTTATGTCTACATCCTCTTCTTTCTTTGGGGTTCCTTGTGGCGTTACTTTCCCTTTGTCCAGCTCATCATCATTATTACCATCATTATCAATGTCTATTACCTCTACTACTTCATCATCTTCCTCCTCATCGGATAAGACTTCAGTGTCGCCCTCTCCTGATAATGAGTCGTCGTCCTTCTTATTTCCACGGAGAATTGTTTTCTTTTTCGTTGCTGGCTTACTGTCGGACTCGTCGGGACTGTGTGCATCTCTCGGTCTCTTCTTCTCCTTAGAGTCATCCACACTAATGGCCTTCTTGCTGCCTTTCCCACGTTGTCTTCCTCTCGTGGGCGGTTCGTTGTCTTCGTCTTGCTCCTGCGTTGCCATCTCAGTGGTTACTCTAATCCTTCCTTTCTTGACTGGGGTTGCGAGGTCAGACTCACTACCGTCTTCCTGCTTACCTCGTTTTTTCTTCCCCTGGGGCTCTTCTTCCTTATTTTCTTCCAAGTCTTCACAATCACCGTTTTTCTTTTTGGAATCGGAAGTCTCTATAAGTGCTTCATCCCCGGCTTCCTCTTCTTCACTATTTTCTTCGTCTGGTTCATTGTTGAGGATATTTTCAATGTCTTTTGTGCTAGCAGTGACCCGCTTCTTAGGTACATTACCCGGGCCCTTCCTCGCCCTTTTCCCACCCTTGGTCTCTTCCTGCAGTGTCATCTCCCCATCACTGCTTACCGCCGGAGAGTCCTGCTCCTTCTTGGCCGATAATTTAGCTTTCATATCTACACAGTCTTCAGTAACTTGACTAATCTCAGTGTAATTATTCTTCTTCCAGTCTGTGTTGATCTTGTTCACATTCTCCACCGAAGCGAAAGCTATTATAGTCGTCCTCTTGGGTTTATTTACCTTCTTCACAAGTATCTGAAAATAAAGCAAAATAAATAACATTCTCGATGATAACGTTCGAATGGTACATTTTTATCGACCCTTAATTTATTCAACTTCTACACTGGTGTCTAAATAAAGCAAAAATAACAAATGCTACCAAATGATAACGTTAAGGGATTACTGTATAGTTTTCTTGCATTTATTTAACTTGTCTCTGTAAATGAATTAAAAAAAAAAGTCAAATCAAATTCTTGCATTTCACCATTTTACACTTCTTTCCCGAACAGTTTTCATAGGTAAATTCCATCACTATTTTGGTCTGTTTTGAATTATAATCACCAGACAACACATAAGATCATAACATGTAAATAGTTGACTGAACTCTGGTACTAAAAACTTTAATTATCATGAAGCTGGGATGGCTAATCTAAAACCAATAATTACACTATACAGTATTACAGTACTCAGGAGAGGATTACATGTACAGCTCCTCCCCGACTTACGACAGGGTTAGGGACCCAAATCCAGGTCGTAAGTCAAAATGGTCGTAAGTGCTTAAATAATACGTAAAAAAATCTATTATGGGTGTCTCTTATTCTTCTCAGCACCACAAAACTCTCACCTTTAAGTTGGCCAGCCATTTTAAAGTGAATTACAAACGAAAAGTTTGTCTGTACTGAAGTTGGGACTCGAAAACACGTAATTTGACAAAATTTTGGTACAACTGAGGCAGGTCGTAAGTGTAGGTGGTCGTAAGTCGGGGAGGAACTGTACTGTACTGTACAGGCAGTCCCTCAGTTATGAATGGGTTTTTCCTGGACCCTGTTTGTAAGTCAGAAGCATTAATTCCATAAGTTAGGGTTGGGTTAGGTTAGGTTAGAGCACAACCCTGCCCGTAAAGTACAATAATATACCATATACAACCAATAATGTACATACTGTAAATAAAGTGATGTTAAACAATATAAAGTACTGTAAAAAATGGAATTTGTTTCTCATTTGGGGGATGAATTTACAATATTTTCTCGATTTAATTAACTAATTCGAGACACCCTTTCCGATTAATCGAACTTTTCGTTATTTTCGCTCAATTTAGCGAACTACTTCACCAAATTGCACGTGAAGTGCCAAGAGTCTCTCGGAAGTCTCAGAAAGGAAGTGCTGTGGGGGAAAAAGTGAAGAGTGCAGCTATCAATGGGGAAAAAAAGTTTGGAAATAATAGAAACAAATTTAAAACAAACACCGAACCTACGTAAGCCATGAATAATGTTTCTACGTACATATTGTGTGTCTGAGGCGTCTCTGTAGGTGTGAGCGTATTAACGTTATTAATCTCGATATAGCGAACTATTTCACCAACTCAAACTAAAAATAACAGAAATAACACCGTCCGCTAAATCGAGTTTGTTACAGCGGATTCCGTTAAATCGAGAGTATTGGGATCCCGTTTTTAATGCAGGGACTGACTGTACTGTACTGTATTCACATCTCCGGTAAATACACAGAAAGTAACTACAGGATTTACATGTATACCTGTACAGTAATTCTTTCTCAAAGGTATTACTTGCATCAAGACATTATGGCTTAAAATAAATGACCTCGATGGCTTAAAATAAATGACCTCGATGGCTTGGCTAGTTTTAGGGAAAATGATTGACCTGTAACAATAGCACTTTTCTTCTTAACTTGAGTGATGTGTGTCAATTGGCCCTCAACTGGATTCATCTACCAACAAAGAGCCCAGTATGGTCCAGTTTCCTCATTATGGTCTTAAGTTATGGGTGAGGTCTTGGTCACATTCTGAAGCCAGTAAATGACCATTACTTGATAACTGTGTGTACCAGAGACGTGATCGACCGACAAGACAGTGGCTAAGAGAACACTAAGCTGATAATTAATGACTGTAATGATAAATTGAAAGTAGAGCAAACCAGAGTCTCCCAAGCGCCAAAGACCCTCTCCTCTATAATGGTTATTAATCAGACAAATACCACTCTAACTACCTTTCCTTACACTTTTTAACAACCACAAATTATCATCACACCAGTAAATCAATACACCACATTGATATAAGTGGTAGAGAGGGTTACCTTGGTCGGGAACTGGTGCCTAGGTGAGATTTTCCCGCGAATTCCAGTTTACAGGGGACGCCATAACCACTACAGTTCCCAAGATGGAGTAACCTTTGACACATTCATCTTATTTAAATTTAATTATTATCTAACTCAAAATAGCCACTGTAGACATAAATAAATAATTTATTTTAATATATGAATTGATTTTAATGTTAAAAAAATCCAGGGTATTATATATATTTGAAGTATGTTAAGATACGTATCTCGCATTGAAGTAAAAAACAGTAAGGAGTTTGTTTGTAGATCTACGCAACATAAATGGATATTATTTTTTATTATAAACGAAAAAAATAAATTAATTACTATACTAACGTAACTGTTTATTTTAAGATGTGTGTTATTGATTATATTTTTTTTAGTTAATTGCGCCCTCCAACGTTCTAATAACTAATTACTTTAAGCAAAAAAATTCAGATTTTTTTTTACTGAATCCAGTTATCTATCTATCTGTCTACAGTATATGTCTGTCTATCTATATCTATATGTCTACTGTATATCTATTAACTTCGAGTTTTGAGATTTTTATCTATCTGTCTGTCTGGTGGAGCTAAATTGCATGTTTTGTTAGTAACTAGTTAACAACCTCGTGTGTAATGTGTAATATCGTATTATTTCTTCTTATTTCTCATTCTTTTTTTTCTTTTTTTACGGGAATTAGCCCACCGGCCAAACGACCCACAACGGGGCCTAGTGGGCCAAAAAATACGAACAGAAATAAATTAAGAATAGAGAAGAAAAGATTATACCGTACTGTGTTAATCTACACCACGAAGAGGCCGGAGAACCATCTTTTAAAGTGAGACAGATTGTATGAGTATGGAAACACAGAAGAAGGCAGAGCATTCCACAGTTTGGCTGTGTGAGGAAAGAAGGTACTATAACGGGTTATTCTCGTATTCTAACAGTTGGACAGAAGAGCCACCCAAGATATGAGAGCAGTGATCCAAGTTAAGACGAATGTATCCCTTAAAAACTTGGAGCAACTTCTCAGGAGTGAAGTAGCTACGGGATCTGTACAGCATTCCCAACCTTCGGGAGGCAGCTTTAGCTATATTAAGGATGTGTGATTTCCAGAGCATTTTGGAGAAAATGGTGAGGCCTAACATATTTATTTCAGAATTTGGCAGAATGGTGGAGTCCTGAAATGTAATTGGTGGGAGATCATCTAATTTAGAAAGTGTAATTGGTAAATACTGAGTTTTATTACTATTGAATTTAACCAAGTTTGTATATACCCATTCAGAGATGCTGCAACCTGCCCTGGGGTCCACAACCTTCCCTACCAGTGGGACCCATCCCAGAAGGCACCGCTTCAATATTAATATCAACTGACATAGGAGAATAAATGAGTACGGTTATATTTGTTGTGTTGTCAATAGTAAGAGAGACAATTAAGACCCTGCAATTTTGTGTAAATGAGGCAGAAAGATAGATCAGCAACCTGGGGCTTGGTCACAATTCTTGTAGTGTCATATGGCAGCAGAGTCTACCATTATGCCTCCAACATCTTCCCAGGTGGTGGTACCTCTCTTGGTAGCTGCCTACTACCTACTACGATTGGTCTATTATTTCATCTCTCTTTTATCTCCTGTATCATCATTTAGGTAGGCTTTGTGTTCGAGTATTTAAGCGACTAAATTAATCCTTCAAATCTGTTATTGGATTAATATTTGTGAATTAATCCTCTAAATTAATCTCGTTAATCTTAAGTTTAAATTTGGCGGGTGTGACGAAGCCCCGCCCCCTGGTGACGTCACGCTGTCGTGTCAACAAGTGAGAAGGTAAACAAACATCAGCTGCTGCCCCTCGCCATGGACACCACCACACACCTCTTACTCCTCTATTCTTTCCTCCTCCTGCTATATTCACCTCTAATATTAACAGCTAACCAGATAAAAGGTCTAGATGATGCTATATTATTCCGAGTGAACTGGCCAGGAGCAGAGAGTGACGGTTTATTGGTGAGTGACTACTTGGGGGAGGGGGGGTGGGGGAGGCTGATTTTATTGGGTATTAGTAACTTCTCAGGGTATTGTAGCTGTTAGGGTTTTTTTTTTGTAATATATCCTCGACTATATTATAAAAAGGCAAGGTAAATGTTGTCATACTTCGTGGTAATCCCTTTATGTGACGAGGATTTACAATTTGCTTAATATTAGTTTTGCTATTTTTCCACCCCTAACACACACTAATGCTCTATGACGATATATTAACTTTGAATTCAGGTTTATTTAATTTTATCCTCGGGAGCACTTTCAAACACTTTCCAGATATAAGATAAACCAACCATAACATACCTCTCCTAGGCTAGTTTATGTTAGTTTAGATTAGTTTGAGTAGGTTAGGTTAGGTTGAGTAGGTTAGGTTAGGTTAGGTTGAATAGGTTTGGTTAGGTTAGGTTGAGTAGGTTAGTTTAGGTGTTACTAAGGATTACTTTTTCATTGGTGAGTACGTCAACTAATAACCTTAAACATGGGAGGATTGAAAGTTACAATTCCTTTTAACTTAACCTGAAGAATATCCACCCCAGCTTATTTCACCTGAAGATTGACCACCCCAATGCTGTTATGGTGTTTAAGGATAGTTTAGGTTAGGTAAGGATAGTTTAGGATAGATTAGGTTAGGTTAGCATTAGGGTGTTTAATTTTTAGGTGAAATAAGCATGGGTGGAGATTCTTGAAGAGATACGAAAAATGACCTTAAGTTCTTGATTAACATGTAATACTGTAGTATATTTAAGAGGTCCTTGTCTAACCTAACCTACCCTAACCTACAGAGGTCCTTGTCTAACCTAACCTAACCTAACTTACAGAGGTCCTTGTCTAACCTAACCTAACCTAACCTACAGAGGTCCTTGTCTAACCTAACTTAACTTAACCGAACTTAAAATTCCTGCACTGTTTTCTAGCCATTATTTTATTTATTATTATTTTATTTTATTTCTCATTTCGCCATTTATTAGGTTATTAGCCATAAGGGCGTTTGTTCCATTTTTAATTTGTTATGACCCGTATTATCCTGTGTTATGGCTGGGAAGGATTACACAGTGATGTTTTGTGTTCATTTCAGGAGTCACCGGACTATGAGAAGCTGGTGATGACGAGCTCCAATAATGAACAGTACCAGTGTCTTGTGCCTATCAATTATGGTGATAAGAATGTGAGTATTGCTATTATTTGTTAATCTAACCTACCCTAACCTAACCTAACCTAACCTAACCTGACCTAAGGGCCAATCACCATATCACATGAAAGCCCACAACTGCACTAACACTGTCTCTGGGTTGTCGGTAAATACGATCGCTCTCACCGTATAAATAATAGTCAAACCGATGCATCTCATATTGGGGTTGTTAATTTTGAGCTCCACTGTCACGTCAAGACCCTAGGCTGAGTTTATTTTTCGGAGGCTAGAGCGTAGTGGATGGTGTAAAGTCAAGACCCTAGGCTGAGTTTCCTTCTTAGGCTAGAGCATGGTGGACGGTGTAAAGTCAAGACCCTAGGCTGAGTTTCCTTCGGAGGTTATACAGTGGATATAATCACGAGGTAATTATCTTACGCGAGTATTTTTCCCACTTCAGGACGACGGAGAAATGTACAGGGGACCCAATGCCTTGACACTCCTGCTGCCGCTGTTGAGGAAGGAGTCATGTGTTTTGAGGGTAAGTCGGGTGTTCCCTTGTATTAAATCACCTTCAATGTACGACTGAGGACTCGTTGATTAGGGAGAATGAGATAGTTTGTGTAGTTAGGGATGGGGAGATAATGGTAGAGGGTAGGAGGACCAGGAGATATGGTAGAAAAAAATTATTTACTCTGTCTCCAAATAAACAGTTGAGTGATTGCTTAATGGAGTCTCTCTCTCTCTCTACATGATAGACTTAAGCTGTTGGAATAATGTTTCTCCTCATACTCACAGCTTGAGTCGTACTGGACATACGAGCTGTGTCACGGCGCCCACATCAAACAGTACAGAGAGGAGCGGGAGGGCAAGACAGCACGGGTACAAGAGTACACCTTAGGCCTGTTCTCCTTAGACTATCTGCCAGATTTGAGTAGGTTGGGTATATTGTTTTTGTTGTTCATTTTGACTTGGTGAATATAACTTTGTTCATTTTTCCCCAGCAATAAATAATTGTTCATTTTTCCCCAGCAGTAAAACATTGTTCATTTTTCCTCAGCAGTGAAACATTGTTCATTTTTCACCTGGTAAATAAAATACCAAAGTCTATTGCTCTATTTATTTAATTTGTATTTTTGTTTTTGACAGTCAGGAAGTTAGAACAACAGTTAAAGGAACACCCCCATGCTATTATTCCCACCACTAAGATAGAAGGAGTCAACATGCCTTATTTCAAGCTGAACTACACGGGGGGGACGGTGTGCGACCTCACCGGAAGGCCTCGCGTCAGCCACATCCTGTTTGTGTGCTACGAGGAGGGACGACACGACATCTACAGCATCAAGGAAACGTACACCTGCGAGTACGAGATAATAGTCCTGTCGCCGATCCTGTGTCAGCATCCGTCGTACAGGTCGGTGGTTCTCTTGGTTCAATTGACGGGTGGATTGAGTTTATGGGAACGACTCTTTAGATATTTTATTTGGCCGACATCAGATGATTTTTTTTCAGCCCAGAGGCAAATTGGTACACAAGGGATTAGTAGTAGGTTGTTTCCACTAACTCCTTCACTACAGGGACGATGCTTTGAATATTTTATTTCGTTAACGTCGGATGATTTTATTCAGCTCGGAGGTAACCCCGTACACAAGGGATTAATGTGTTGATAATTGCATTTGTTTTATCATAAGGTCTAGGGTGAGGTAGAGGAGGTTAGGGTGAGGTAGAGGTTATTGTAGGAGGTGGGTCTTGCACAGTAGGGTGGAATTTGTCACGGCTGGTGGAGTGTGATGATCTTATGTATGGAACGATGTTTTTTTAAGTGGTCATATCAGGTCTTGAGTTGGCACAAGACTGTCGTTCAGATCTTCGTATGTGTCTGTATGTGTGTGTATGTTGTATGTTTGTGTGTGTGTGTGTGCGTGTGTGTGTGTGTTGTAAATCGAGCACTATGCCAATTTTCAACCTGTGATATAACTGCCTTAAGATCCTCCCTGGTAAATCGTATAAAATTGTAATATTATCCAAGTTATTATTTAAAAATTACACCTTTCATTACCCCCAGACCTCACGACCTGCCACAGACGAGCCTTCACTGTGTCCCTATGAACGGCAGCCCGAAGAGACCTCGTAGCCTTCTCCAGATCGAAGCCGAGAGCCTTAAACTGCGGTCCAATGGGGCAGTGGTAAGTGTCGTAGAAAGTGAATGGTAATTACTATGTGGGTTATGGTAAAAATTAACTCTATTTACCTCGTATGTTAAGTTGCCGATATAAGGACGTGTGTATAAGTAATATTTCTAATTGTTTCGGTTTTTTCCCGTTTCTTGTTTACTCTCCCTTGCCATTTCCTTGCTTTCTGTAGGTTCCTGTTTACCTTAATCTGTCAATGGGGAAAAGAAGGGAGAGGAAGAGATAAAATATGAAATATCCCCCAAATCTGTGAGTCTGTTAGTGTGGTGTGTTATGTGGTAGAGTGGTGTGTTAGTGTGGCGTGTTAGTGTGGTGTGTTGTGTGGTAGAGTGGTGTGTTAGTGTGGCGTGTTAGTGTGGTGTGTTGTGTGGTAGTGTGGTGTGTTATGTGGTAGTGTGTGTGAGAGTGATATAGTGTGGCTAGAGTTTGTATGAGTCTTTTTCTTTACCAGTTTGTCACTCTCATCTGTCCTTCCATCTTGATTAAATGGAAGGAAATAGATTGGAATATGATGGAGAACAAGTTGGTGGGAATATGATGGAGAACAAGTTGGTGGGAATATAATAGAGAACAAGTTGGTGGGAATATGATGGAGAACAAGTTGGTGGGAATATAATAGAGAACAAGTTGGTGGGAATATAATAGAGAACAAGTTGGTGGGAATATGATGGAGAACAAGTTGGTGGGAATATAATAGAGAACAAGTTGGTGGGAATATGATGGAGAACAAGTTGGTGGGAATATGATGGAGAACAAGTTGGTGGGAATATAATAGAGAACAAGTTGGTGGGAATATGATGGAGAACAAGTTGGTGGGAATATAATAGAGAACAAGTTGGTGGGAATATAATAGAGAACAAGTTGGTGGGAATATGATGGAGAACAAGTTGGTGGGAATATAATAGAGAACAAGTTGGTGGGAATATTTGTGTAGAATGAGGGAAATGTTCACACAGAAGGACTGAGGGAACAACAAAAACTCAGAGTCAACTGTAGTCTTCCTTTCCAGCTCACCGGAGATACATCAAGTGGCTCCGTCAAACTTGCAGTCGTGGAGGACGAAGAGAGTCCGACCTTAACCTCTTTCACCCCAGAACCTCAGCCTAAGTTGTCGCTCTTTCCCCCTCAACCGGCCATCGACCAGAAACTTGTGGAGGACTTCCTTAGCGGAGCATATTGTTTACACGGTGTAAGTTTAGTGTGGGGTGATTCACTCCCTGGTACAGTATGTTGCTGTGGTGTTTTGTCTATATAATCTTTATTTATTACAATTTTATACACAGCTTTTATATTTTTTCTTTGAGATCATGTCAGTGTATGTACTATAACAGCAACCTTACTTCCTGATGTGTGAAGTCTCCTACAAGTGAGGACAATTTAGCTTCTGTAATATAAACATTCACACAATCTCTACAAAAATTTACATAATATTGTGTATACATTCTTCTGAGACACCCGGTTTGTTATGATCAGGTTGGAAAGAAATTTGGATAAAATATGACACCAGGAGTTAATATTCTGTCGTGTCTCATCACCCACTAGGGATCGGGATGGTGGAAGTACGAGTTCTGTTACGGCCGGAAGGTGGAGCAGTACCATGAGGACCGGGATGGATCCAAGACCATCGTCCTCCTGGGAGAGTTTAATGTGGAGGAACACAGGAAGTGGTTGGCAAAGGTCAGGAGAGACTTGTGAATAATTTCTTTCTTTTGGGTGTGTTTATCCCTTAATTGGTGGGTGGTAACTAGGGATTCCTGATTCCCACTTTACCCCATTCTCCCCTTCCCCCCATTCTCCCCTTCCCCCCATTCTCCCCCATTCCCCCCATATGTGGTAAAATGAAACACAGGTGATTTGAAACTTTCATAGATAATGGCTGCTGTCCCTGCAACCATTTTCAGCTGATGATGGCCAGCACTTAACCCTTAAATTGTGGCCATTATCAGTGGATGTATTATGTTCCCTGTGTTCCAATTTTGTGTGAAGAGCAGAGTAGGTAGTCCTTAGCTGCTAATAAAGGGTTGGACGATGATGATGATGATTATGTAAGATCTCTTTTTCATAATATTTCACCGCCTACGAAGATATGTGCTGTATATTTATTTTCACGGCACGTACTTTAACCTAACCTAACCACACTTAATGTAACCAAACCTTAATGCTATCTGGGGAGGTTGGGATAGGGTAGGTTAGGTTAGGTTAGATTAGTTAAGGTTAGGTTAAGTTAGGTTAGATTAGTTAAGGTTAGGTTAGTTTAGATTAGCTTAGTTTAGGTTACCTTAGCACTAGGGTGTTTATTCCTCAGGTAAAATAAGCTGAGGTGTCTAATCTTCAGGCAAGCTTTTTTTTGTTCATATCTAATACTTAAACTTTAACAGCAGACAGACAGACAGTAATTTAAAATAATCGTATATATTATTATGGCGGCTGAGTACAGTAGAAGTGAAACATCTCTAATTATCTGTGTATTATTTTTCTCGTCGTTCAGAATCCAGATAAGGGGTACAAGCTGGGCAAGAGGCACGTGTCACACCTGTACTCTGGAGGTAGCATGTGCGACCTGACGGGCAATCCTCGGCAAGTTGAGGTCAAACTGAGGTGTAAGGAATCAAACAGGTGTGTGATGTGTGTAAGACTAGAGGGGTAGACGATACACTGTCTTCCTCTCCTGACTTGACTGATGCTGTTTATCGTGTGTTAGGAATGTTTTTCTTTTTTTATCGAGTGTGGCTTAATGCTCTGAGGTTGAGAGGATTAAACCAGTATCCTTGAGGGGTTAAGCCATTATCCTCAAAGGGTTAAACCATTATCCTCAAAGGGCTAAACCATTATCCTCAAAGGGTTAAACCATTATCCTCAAAGGGTTAAACCATTATCCTCAAACAGCTGACATATTCACTCCAAGTTCCAGCTGACATCAACGTATTACAAGCTGACATTTGTTTTTTTTTCAGTCCAAGTTCCGTCACCCTATACCTCCTGGAGCCTCAAACATGTGAGTATACGCTGGGTGTTGAGACGTCCATCGTGTGTCCTCTCCTCCAACACGCTGACGAGCTGGGACTCTTTACCCTGTCGACTGGTGTTGATGAGGCAAGTCCTGAGATTCTTATATGATGTAGACTCATTTATAACTGTCATGTGATCTTTAAAGCGATGTTAATTTTATCATTGTAATAAAAACATTAATTGTATCACTATTAAATAACACCAATTTGATCACTGTTTAAATATGTTATGCCAATTTGATCACTATTTAAATACGTTACATCAATTTGATCACTGTTAAATAACACCAATTTGATCATTATTTAAATACGTTACACCAATTTGATCATTATTTAAATACGTTACACCAATTTGATCATTATTTAAATACGTTACACCAATTTGATCACTATGGTAAAATTTTATGATCAGTGGCACAGTTGTCTCCTTAGGCTAGAAGAAATCAGGTTAAAAAGACTATATTCATATTACTGGTACCATGATTACCTCCCATCACTGGTACTGTGATTTATTGGTACTTGATGCTCTCTCTCTCTCTCTCTCTCTCCTGGCAATTTTGTGGACTTTCCTTGGTCAAATTGTTGCTTTACTGTTTACTATTGTTGTATACCTACATTGTCTACACCACAGCCTACATACAACACATACCTACATTGTCTATATTCATGCTAAACTGTTTACAATACCCTGCATAGTTTATATACATCCTCATCCAATAGTAAACCTGTATGACAATTTTACTGAATAAATATTGTCATTATTATTTCTGCTGTGTGTTGCAGGTAACAGCAGATTCCGAGGTTGTAAGCACAACTACTGACTACCAGCAGCGGGAGACACATAAAGGAGTGATTGATAAAGTAGACGAGGAAGATTACGATGAGGAATATGTTGATGGTGATGTACGCGATGATGAAGATAGTGAAGAACAGAGTTATATTAATGCATAAGATATGGTGTGACTTGTGTAGGATTGAGGTCGTCCAAAATCGAGCGTCGGTGACAAAATAGAAGCTACACCTCCAGGTCTGGGTGACCATTGGGGGCGGATGTAGTCGGGTGTGTCGGAGGTTCACATCTTTGGTGGTTAAACCTTACGTGGGATGAGCTGTTCCAGGTTACAAATACTGGATAGTTGGGACCAGTAAACTGTAGTAGTGAAATGGGTGACCTTCTTGGTATATTTAAGCTTCACTTCCAAAAAAATTTAGCCCATTGTTCTCCATGTGATGCCTTAGGTTAGGTAAGATAAGGTGAAAAGATTAACCTTCCTGGTAACTTTAAGCTTTGGTTCCAGAATTATTTAGCCAATAGGTGCACAAACAATGGTCATTAATAAGTCATTTTAACCAACTACAACTCCTGAAAGACAATTGAAGTTTATTACCACCGGGGTCACTGCTGTTGTAGGTAGTTCTAGTGGTAGTTACTGGTGGTTAAGCTTTATGCCGGTGACTTCAGGCAATTAGTTCACATTGGAAGAAACATTAATGGTTTTGTTCAACACATAATGGACACATCTTGGAGTTTGTAAAGGAATGTAAGCAAGTTATGTGTTGATTCATGATATTTGGGGCGTTATGTAAGGACTTCATAGGATATTTTAGGGCCGGTGAGGAGAATGGATGGATAGAGTGGGGAGGGATGATGTTGATAATGATGAGGCACAAACAGGTGTTGGGTCAATCAAGGACATAATTAATGTAGGAGGAATAAAAATCACTCTTATGAAAATGCTGATGTACATTTGTTTGGGAGTCTTATAGTTAATAGGCTATACTTCTCTCTTTTTCTCCGTTAAATGTGAGAGTTGATTTTACGGTTACAATAATTAACTCTGTTCTATTGGCCGAGGATAATTACCAGGTGGTCGCGGTATGATGGCCAAAGGAGGTTCATTAGTTACAGGATTTGTTTTTCTTGGGGTATTTTTTGGTGATGGCATCAAAACCAAATTGTCATTAGTTTTTTTGCTTCAGGCTGTTTTTTTGTGTTTTCCTTTGCTGGCCGTTTAACTCTTAAACCTTGGCCATCAACAGTGGGAGTTAGCTGTAGGGACGGCAGCCATCAACAGTGGGAGTTAGCTGTAGGGACGGCAGCCATCAACAGTGGGAGTTTTATTATATTTTATACTCATAGGGAGGGAGTAGGGGGAAGTCCTTAGTTGCTGATTATATTGGTTAAAGAACAAACTCCAGCACCAGTTATATTGGTGCTGAGTTGACTAATCACTGATGGAAATTATTATACAAATACTTTACATTTTGTCAGAATCTTGTATATTTAAGTGAATATGAAAGTTATTTTGTTAGTGCTCAAACAGATGCAGTTATTGTCAAAAGTATATCCAAAGTTCAGGTGTCATGAGTTGAACTGATTCTGAAGGAAAATTCTTGTTAGCCTTTTTTATTTTTAATGGAATTGAGTTAGGGAAATACCTAGATGGAATGGAAGCTTAACGTTACCATGAGGGTCTCCTGTACAGTAGACCTATTTTTTCAAGTGCTGAGACTCAAGTACAATGTTAAGTGGTGATTGGTATAAGTCATAAGGTTTCTTACAGTATCCAAGGCCACGAAAACTACAGTCCGATGAAGCGTCGTGTTTAGTAATGTTTCTGGCTGTGGTGTTGAAGGTGTTTGGGGTTACATTGTTATATGATAAAACTTGATTGAGACCACCGATCATACGTTGTCTAGTGTGTGTCCCTGTGGGCGGACGTATTGTAACGCTTGTCCCGGGTGACGTGTGAATGCTGGTGTGCGTACAGTATAAAATTCCAAAGGGGTCACACTTATAAACCTACTTGAGTGTTATCCCTGGCAGTGGAACGTTGTCTCTGATGCCTTTTTGTGGATGTAGTGCAACTTGACGTAGAGGAAAGAACCTACGTTACAGGTAGGGGCTACAGGATTAAAGAAGTTTATCTTCATTTTCACGTGTTGTTATAAAGCATTTCTGTGGACACTTTGCAAATTATCATTGAGTAAATATATGAGGAGCTCCGGGAGAGAAGTAGACAAGTGAGCGAAATGCAGTTAAAGTTTGAGGATGTTTAATGGTATAATAAACACAACTTACGCTGGTTTGTCTACTGTCTTGATCTTGCCCGGAGTATCTCGCATGCATTAGGCTTGAAGAATATAATAATAACAATGAATAGACTAAAGGTTTTACTAATAGGTATACTTTACACACTACCTAACAGGTTTTTGTGGCTATCATGTAAATGCTCGTATTACAGCAAGAGCCACACATCGACAAGTGAGGACAATGTTGCTATTATAATACTGTAGTGTAGTGGACAAGCATCTATGTGATTGTTATAAAAATGTGTTAGGCAGTATGTACAGTATATTTTGTTCTTTTAATTTTTTGGGGGAGACACCCTGAAAAATGATGAATCATATTTTCTCTGGATAAGAACATTAAGTAAATTCTTCCATTGTGAAAGCCACAGAGGATCATTATATTTATTACCAAGTGAATAAGAATCTTAATTATTTATTTTTAGACCAATTAAATATTGTTTAACCCAAGTTTGTTCAACACAAACTGATCTATACAGATACACATTGTCTGCCTCTGTTGATGTATGTAAATGAAGTACTGTACTGTATTCCCTCATTGGGGCTCACACCGTCTAGCCCACGTGGGACTGTAGATGTTGTTGGGCTGAACTGTAGTATAAGATTCCACATATTGGTGATGAATTATGAGTACAGTATGTGGTGGTGGAGCGGTTACCCTGTAAATGGTGCTCTGTCAGTCTTAAGGTTTGAGCCCTGATCTAGAGATACAATAATTGAGTCACGAGGCAATGATGACAGTAATTTAAATGAGACGAAGACCTGTCCCTAAGGAAAAAGACCTTGACAGAGTGATAGATCATTGACTGAAGGCGGTACAACAAGTGAGAAAAGAAAATTAAATATGGCAATTGTAAAGCATACCTTTGAATAGAGAGATAAGAAAATGCTCCTTCAACTGCACAAATCTCAAGTGCCTATCAGTCTGGATTACTGTATACAGGCATGGAAACCTTACCTCCAGAAAGACTTAACATCCCTGGTAAAGGTTCAACACAGAGCGACTAAGATGATTCCTGAACTATATTACTGATCATCCAAGTAGACTGAAGGCCTTAGGACTAACAACCCTTCAGACAAGACACAATGGGGCAGATCTCACTGAAACATTCATAATCCTGGAAGTGATGAAAACATGAACCCGGGACATGTCATTGAGATGTCCTGCACCACCAACACGACATAACTACAAGCTGGCCAAGTTAACACATAGAACAAATATAAGGAAATACTTCTTCACACAGTCTGCCAACACAAGCTGTGGAATCAAAAACAGTATTGGACTACAAAATACATTAGACGAGACTATCAAGAACAATGGAAGGATCCTACACAGGCCACTGACCATATTTCCTTGGCATAGCGGCCTCTAGTGGGTGGCCCTTGGGTAAATAAGTTAAAGGTAAATAATTTTAATCTTTATGGGTCACCTGAGGACTATCTCTCCTGCCTCGTCTCCAGACACTTTCAGGATGGTTAAATCTGAGGCTGGTTAAGCTAGGGGTGGTGACTCTTCAGGTGAGCTCTATGTGCCTCAGAGGAAAAGTAACATTTGTTCTCAGTAAAGCTGTTTAATACTACCTACTGACTCGACCTTAAGATACTTAGAGGGATTTTAATTCTATGTTAACATCAAGTTTGTAAAGAAAACTTACATTAAAAGATGGAAATTTATATCACAAGAGAGATAGCTAAGTAGATTATCAGTAAAATTATCATACAAGCTTGCAGTTGGTTCAGTTTGTATATAGACAATGCAGGTTTACAGTTCAGCATGTATATGTATAGACAATGCAGATACATTATATTACAGTTCAGTTTGTATATAAACTGCAGGAATACATTTCAGCATGTAAGACAATGCAGGAATACAATTGAGCATAGATCTAGATAATGCAGGCATACAGTTCAGCATGTATATAAGACTGCAGGTTTACAGTTCAGCATATATAGTACAGTACCTGTATAGACAAGGCATGTATACAGTTCAGCATGTATAATATATAGACAGTGCAGGTATACAAACAATGGTAAACAGGCAGGCAATAAGGCCATCAGATGCTTATTTCCAGTACGGTTACTTAATCTGTATTTCAGAGTGAGGTTCATTTTTATACTTTTAATTGGCTTTTGTCAACCTTAGCAACCATCATAAGTCATAGAAGGTGATTGGCTGCTGGTTGCTATGGGAGAGTGGCAGTGTTGGTAATCCTTAGCTGCCATTTAAGAGTTGCTAAAACTAACAGGGTTTAGTTAATGGGTCAGTTGTTGAATTAGTAGAGGTTTTCATCTTTTTATGTGGGTTTCCTTTATAAGCTATCCAAGGATTTACCTGCTGGTCTATGGCAATAAACAGCAGTGGGCAGCATCCTTATTAACACTGCTGTAGTTAAATTCTTGGTTGTGCTTCCATGGGTGTTGAGGGTCAGCTGGTGTGCTACCTACTGTGTACACTCTTGTTTACATATACTGTACAGCATGTCTCAGAAAAAATTTACACTACCATATGGATTTTTGTGTCGATTACAGGAATACTCACATTACGACGGCATTATTGTCGTCACCTCGGGAGTAAAAAAAGCGAGGACAATTTTGTTTTTGAAATATAGTACTGTATACTGTACAAACATTCACACAATCACCAGAAAATTCCATATGACAGTGTGTGTGTTTTTCTGAGACACCCTGTAGTTATTTATGAATTGTGTATAAGCTAACATTTTTTTTTACAGCCTTGGTATTGGTGTATGAGTTATGATACCTGTGATTATTGACATTTCCAGGTGTGATGAGCATTTATGAGAATTGCACCGTTGAAATCACCTGTCTGTCTGTTCTCTGAGTCCTTTGCATGAGCATTTTTAACTCTCAACGTGTGTGTGTGTTTACTTGTCTGTGTGTCTGTCTGTCATGCAATCAGCTCAAAAACTAAAGGCGTGGTTGTGGTCAAACTTTGTGGACACTTATCAATAGGTTGGGAGGATGTGTTTTGACCAAGGTAATGTAGATGTGTTGCAGGTATGTTACAGGTGTGTTGCAGGTGTGTTGGGTAGAGAGAGATCAGCCACATCATGGGAGAGGAAAGAGGAAGCACACATTAAGAAGAGAACAGAGGGAGAGAATAAAAAGGGGAAGAGAGAGAACAAAGAAGTGTAGTGATAGAGCAACTTGTCTGTTCCTCTATTGTGGCCACCCAGTCAGAGAAGAGTTGTCTGAAGGAGTGACGCATCATTTGGTGAACCCGACTGTTAGAATTTCCGTGAGCAGGTGACTTTTATGGTTAATATTTTTATGTTTGTATGTATGTGTAAACTTGGTTGAGTCTGTATTGTGGTGTAACGAAGTAAAACCTTTTAATTATTTACATACTTTGGTGTTTGTTTGTTGTTCTGTTAGGTTAAAAATCTTTGTATTTTGTAGAGCCATTCAGCCTTGCAAAAACAGGACATTTTTATATTTTTGTCCCGTCATATTTTTATTAATTTTTGGAGAGATTGTAGTAATTAATGAACCCATAAACAGCGGCCATCATCAGTGGAAGTCATCTGTATGGACGGTGGCCATTATCAGTGAGTGATTCATGTCCCTTGTGTTCAAATTTTGTGCATAATAGGGCAGAGTAGGGAATCCTTAGCCTCAGATTAAGTGGTACAGTAATATAATACAAAAGAACTTCCTGTACATGTACCCAGATGTAACAAAGACTACACTGAAGTTACTCATAAAGTGTGTCAGTGTGGATTGGTTTGACGACAGGCCAGTATAAAATTTCTCTCTGACGGTCGACCAGGACTGGTATTCATCAAGCCAAATGATGCAGCTAAGAAATGTAGTAAATGCAGCTTAAGGTGGTCATGATGCTGATGGTATCACTCCAGGTGTTTGGTCTCTGTCACATGATTTTTTATTTATTTATTTTTTTTTTTTTGTCATGCAACTTAGGATTCACTGGAGTTCAATGGGACCTTCACATGGATGTTCATTGAATTTCATTAATTTCTGAGTCGCACAAAGAAAATGCTCATGTGAAAGAGGCCTTCGTGTTCACCTTGTTGGAGGGAAAACACTTTGACCGAGTGAGTTAGGATACTGAGTGAAAATCTTGAGGTGGGGTGTTTCTCATTACACAACGCTCGTGGAACTCACTGTCAGGTTGTGGCTCCCGTTATTTCGGATATAATTCTCACTCGCTGGTTGAGAAATGGGGTATTGTACTGTACTATGAACTGCATAATATGGCTTCCATACTTCCTGATAACCACTTTGCTCATTGGTCGAGAAATAGGGCACAGCACCAGACGTCAACTTGTATAACTTGCACAAATCTGCCCTGGTATTTCCCACACCTCAGATGGAATTTGAGATTATACTTGTACTGTATTTATCACTTTCTTATGTAAACTTCTGTGACTCCCACCAGTTGTCCTTGTCTGCTAAAGTCTAAGTTCAAAATTTTTTTCCCTGTGACTAATTCTCACCACTTGACTAACAACTGATATTAAGCGGTTTTATCAAAGCTTAAAAAGTTTACACAATGGTTTTATTATACAGGTAAAGACTGAATTTACAATTTGGTTGTTTCCCTTAGACCCCTATTGTAATAAATTATCAAGGTACTGTATTGTAAGAAGAGGGATGACTGTATTAACCCCTTATGTACAGGATCTATTGGTTGGGTAATGGGGTAAAGATCTTAGAACACTCTACTGTACCCTGTTGTAAAATGAGAATATAGTCCAGTGTGTATGAATGTTTGGGTCACATGATGATTATCCCCCTCCTACTTTTATTTCACCTGATGATTAAACACTGTAATACTATTGGAAGGTTAAATTAGGTTATATTAGCATTGGGGCGTTTAATAATCAGGTGAAATAATCAGGAGTGTCTAATTTTAACGTGTAATGATTTTTTTCTATTTATTTACATATTTGTGTTGTGGTAAGAGAGTGAGTGTGTTAGGGAATACATTCATAATTAGCCATAAGAAAAAGAGATGGAACCAAAGCCTTATATTACTCTTAATTATTTGGTGTTCCTCGTATAATTCTTCACTATTTTAAGTCATGGTTTAGTACAACGTATTTTACCGCATTAGGATTAGTTTTATCATTAAGTGACTGATGGCTATATTAATATTTTTCTCTTGAGGCTGTGCTGTCGATTGTAGGGTTAGCAAAGTCTTGTCACTAAAAAAATACACTTAATTTTTTGTCGGTTATCATGAAGATTAGGCACCTCGGCTATTCTACCTGATAATGAAACACCCTAATATAATGCTAACCTAACCTAGATTTACCGTATCTAACCTAATCTAACACCCCCCCCCTCCCCCCTCAGGTTGGATTATGGGTGTTGAATCATCAGTTGAGATATACTGGGGGTGCTAATCTTCAGGTGATCAGTTTTATGTATTCAAAAGATGGTCATTCCCAGTCTTGTAAATCATGCCCTTGTGTGTGTGTGTGTGTCTCTCACCTGCTGGAGGAAGACCTCACCCACCCTCACCTTCGGTAGAATGTCCCTCTTTCCCCTCAGGCTTTAAAACTAATTACTGGGTCAATTTCCCACATGTTCATTTGGGGTTTGTGTCTCCAATGGCTCAAATTATTATGAAGGTGATTTTGACATATCTTCCCTTTTTCCTGTTCAATGAAAGTTAGAACTGAGAATATTTGTTCCTGTACAATGAGTTAATACTAAGAAATATTGAAAGGTCAGTCATGGGCTGTAAGTACAGCTCCTCCCCGACTTACGACGGGGTTAGGGACCCAAATCCAGGTCGTAAGTCGAAAATGCGAAAATAATACATAGAAAATCTAAAATGGGTGTCTCATTTTCTTCTCAGCCCCACAAAACTCTCACCTTTAAGTTTGCCAGCCATTTTAAAGTGAATTACAAACGAAAATTTTGTCCGTGTACTGAAGTTGGGACTCAAAAGTACGTAATTTGACAAAATTTTGGTACGACTGAGGCAGGTCACAAGTGCGGGTGGTCGTAAGTTGGGGAGGAGCTTTATTAACTACGAGAATAACATACATTTTTATTGACTGTATACAGGTGTGATGTTTGAGTATGGTCATGAATACTGGATGTGTGCCTCTGATTTACGGCCGTGAATATGTCCGATAAACCTCGTAAGTGCGGGGTAATTTAGGGGAGCTGCTGTATTGACGTTTCTTTCTTGATTTTTTGGATCGTGCTCGATTTTTATTTACAAATTTACCAGGGTTCTTTATTCCTCTCTTTTTTGGGTGTGTGTGTGTGTGTGTGTGTACAGTAGTAAAGGTGAAGGGAATTATATTTTTGGGGGATTAAATTTTTGTACTGTGAGTTTTATTTACATATTTGGTGGTTATATTTTTTTCACGTTGAAGGTGAATTAAATTACCTTTACAGGGAGGGGAAATTGTGGATTTTTTTCATAATTGAATATTTTATTTTACATTACAGGAATTTTGAACATGGAGTCAAAAGCCGTAAATGTAGGAATGACATAAATTGTACTTTGTTGTAACTAATGTACAGAGAGTGTGATAAGTCTTGTACCTGGTGTGGATTACTTTATAATTCCTGTTTAATTATATATGAAGTTCAGTTATAATGTTGACTGTCAAACTTCATTGTGTGGATATCATTAATGAATGCAGAGGAACATCACCATGACAACATCCACCTGAAGTTTATTAGTCTTGGGAATAAACAGTTTCTCCTGGCAATAAACAGTTTCACTTATGGTTCAGAATAAATCTCTCTCTTTAGGTACAGACTTGCCACACACTCTAACTCTATATAATGGTAAGTGTGTATGATGGCATTTGACGTGTAAGAAACATTGTAGATGAACCGTGTAAATAGTTTTTAGTTTTTTGGGGGTAGACTTACAAAACCAAAATGGAGTATGTGTGTTAGTGAAAGACCTTTTGTTTTATATTTATAATTAAGACGGTGTGTCAGGGCTTTGTGATAATAAAGACGTCGATATAGACTGTATATTTCTGCTATGAATAATAAACTGTGATCCATTTCAGATTTGTTACGTTGGCATTTTTACTGTCCCAGATGTAGATACCTGTGGAGACCTTTCAGTAATACATAACCCGAGTCATCGCTGGAATGCCTGAACCCCCCCCCCAGACTATCACTACAGTACTAGGGTTAACGTTCTCTTCACCTACGGTACATTTTGGCGGATCTCGTATTTACGTGCAGGTATTAAAAAGAAGAGATACTCGAGTTATACGTTTCAGTAGTAGGTTGTAGTGAATTTAATGGCCTCTTAACCTCACACAGTATCTACTACAATGTAAACCAGACAGACTTTCCACACACACACGGATTAAAATGATAAACAAAAAGCAGAATTAGGGATTTTTTATTGTTTTGTAAATAGTGTCAATGATAAAAGTATATTATTTAAAAGAGAACATAAAAATTGCAGTAGTTGGTATATAAAAGGAAATAAACTTACCCACATTAAATTAATCTACAATTGTGACAGACAGATTCATCACCACAACAGATTATAATTAATGTTACATATATGAAATTCACCATAATCTTTTAAGAGAAAATTTAATTAGGATTAACCTGTGACATTCAAGACTTGAGCTCTCATCATAGGAGGAAACTTGAGAGATATGCATATTTGTACCATGCATAACCGCACAGATGTATGAATCAACGACAATGTAATAATCCGGCTGTCATTTATCCATACATCGGTGCCGTCATTCATCACATACATGCTCTTCCCCCCCGAGAGAGTCAAATGCATCTTAAACACATCACACTGGTACATCACGGTACACTAATATCATCCCCGTCGTTCATCTCGGCCAATACACAACCAATCGGTAACTGTAAAAACAACGTGTGAGATACTAAATATAAATACCAAAGCGGTGTTTCCAAGAATACCTCTAATTTCGCCCGACACAAATGTGATCTCGTGTGGTCGTCCCTGGGGAGTATACCTGCCGGAAGATTCTTACCGTGTTGGCATACGAGACAGAAGAGCTATCATGCTTATACGTACAGGGTCGGCGAGAAGTACCCGCGTATGATGTGTATTATGCAAGTAAATCACTGTAGGTGCGCGTGATCTAGGTCATGTAATATGTATGATGAGAATGGTAGGATTTTACATGTCATAAATGAGCCAGTTATTCCTCACCCACTCTGTACGCACTGTCTACATACACCTCAACGACAGGCCACACCCTCGAGCGAACCACCTCCCCAAACCTAACCCACAGTAAGCATGGGGGTCAAACTGATACGGTCAGCTGGAGTTCCACGGCGTTTATCAACTCTGGACAAAGACTATCTCATTTCCTCTTCATATTGGTTGACTAATCTACTCTTAGGATAAAAATAATTAACTCTTCCATGGATGATGTGTGTGTGTGAGAGAGAGAGAGCTTGCTATTTGGTTCTTATCAGGGGTGTCCACGCTGGTGTAATATTCGCTCCGGGAATTCTCTTCACCAACGGATCCGACGAATTTCAAAACGAACACCGTGTTTCCTGTTGTCTCTAAGGTTGTCAAAATCCTTCGTCCTTTGTGTCATATTGTCTTCACACAAAATCGTACTGATATTCTTTTGGAGCGAGTGAAAAATTTGTCTCTAGGTATAAATATGAAAACCATTATGTGTGTGTGTAAAGGCGTAAGGTATTTCTATGGGCATAAAACTCAGTCGTACCAATCTGAAAAATCCTGACAGTCCATTAACTGTTGATACAGTATACCAAACAGCCAGTTCTCAGGCTTAGGTACACAGAGTCGTTTGTCAGGCACTGTACTATACCACCTTCACTCTCCCATCTGTAAAGTTAGGTATGAATTTACATCTGAGTGAACTAGAGGTACTTTTACAACCATCAGGACAGGAAAAAAAGCACAGTACTGTATTCACTTAGCTGCCACACCCCATACTAACTTCAACGTGTACAAAGATTTAGGAGTACCAAAGACACGTACAGTATATCTTCCAGCACAGCGGATGTTTGTTTTTTTTACACATTTATATTCAGAGATTCAAAATTGGCACAACACTTATTTTTCAGGCTCATGACACACTATAAATGTCTTGACACACACAAAGGTTCCACAGAGAATATTACATCAACTATGATATCCTGACACTGTGATGGAACCCTATTAAAGGTTAGAGGACCACGTAACTTATGCTCAATGGCAAAAGTGTATGAAAAAATTATTGGAATCTTTGCGACATACTTGTTTTATAATACACTTACGGTAGAGATTGACTTGTGTAGAACTCACACTTTGTACCAACTTATTTAAACCAGTCAATGGCTCAGTCATTGATTAGTCGTGAGTACGGCAGCTCATCGACCACCATTCACTGCCTTGCGAATAAACACAAATCAACGGCACGGTCATTGATTATTATTCAAGAGTCTGTTCACCACTTCATCTACCACCACTCATTGCTTCTTGAAACTCTTCAGTATGGGGTAGATGTTGTCGAACGCTTCGTAGATTTGACTTCTGACTTTCGCGCCTGTAACAGTAGATTTGGTTAGTGTGTGACAGGTGAGAAAGGGATGACACACACACACACACACACACACCTTGAAACACACACGACAGACAGACACACACACACACACACACGACAGACAGACACACACACACGACAGACAGACACACCACACAACACAAAACAATATTACACCAACTTCAAGCACTAGACTTGAGACCTTAGAGTAAGCGATCAGTTCTTACACACGAGAGATAGAGAGAAGAGCAGCGTGACACTTACCCGTTAATACGACTTTGCCAGAAACAAATATGAGGAGGACAATACGTGGCTTCACCATACGATAGATGAGACCAGGAAACAACTCGGGCTCGTAACTGTTGACCAGAAAGAGACGTAAATTATTTTGTGCGAGTTTCCTACCTCATGTTGCTGAGTGTTTATTATACATTAGTTTCTTTTTTAGTTAATGTATTAATTATTGGATCACATGAAGATTTAGCAACTTTACTTAATTCACCTTAAACACTAACTTAACCTGACCTAACACTAACTTAACTTAACCTGACCTAATACTAACTTAATCTGACCTAACACTAACTTAACTTAACCTAACACTAACTTAACTTAACCTAACACTAACTTAACTTAATCTGACCTAACACTAACTTAACTTAACCTGATCTAATACTAACTTAACCAAAACTAACACTATCTTAACCTGACCTGACCTAACCCAGCTCCACCAGATAGCATTAGGTGAAATAAGGTAAGTGGGCTGGGCTTAACACTCAAGCCTCCCAACATGTAAAATTAACGCCACATCTCCGCCCGACTCATTTCACCTGCTGAATTGACTGTGGGTAAGGACGAGGCCTTCTAATCTGATGGGGAACTTCACGTCACAGCTCCCGACCATGTTCTGAATCTTGAACTCGAGGAATTTCGCCTGTAACGTCAAAAGTTATACATCATGAGGAAAATTCATTGGTATGTCACTTAATACAGTACAGGGTGTCTCAAAAGTTGTGGTAAAGTTAACAAATTCACAAGTTATATTTACTATGATTCAATGAAGTTTGCCAGACATTATATAAACACAACAACTCAATATAGAACTTCCTACATAGTGTAAATTCAATGAAGTTTGTCTAACATTACACACAAAAACAAAATCCAACCTCACACACGAAGTTACACTCACAGGGAAGCCCAACTTCTGTACAATCCGCGCGTATTTTCTTGCCGCTAATCTGGAGTCGTCTTCACTCTTCGCTCCGGTACAAACCATTTTCCCCGAGGAGAAGATGAGCGCTGTAGTTCGGGGTTCACGGATTCTCATGATGACGGCGGCAAATCGCTTGGGGTTATATTCTGCGTTACGTGCGTGGAGCGCTATTTTTTTCAGGTCTAGTTTGCAATTTAGGTTCACTGTTGAGACGATATTCCTGCAACAGAAAAGTGGGAGCTAGGTTAGGTTAAGTTTGGTTAGATTCGGTTAAGTTAAGTTTGGTTAGATTAGGTTGGGTTAAGTTTTGTTAGATTAGCTCAGGTCAGATCGGTATTAGAGCATTGAATTACCAGGTGAAATAAACTTAGGTAGATAAGTTAGGTTGGGTTAAATATCCTGCCGGCAGAGGGAGGAGGGGTTAAACCATCAGATGACCCGATAAACTAATCAACGAGGAAGCTTAAGATGCCACACGTACTGCAGTTGAGGTACGATGCCCGGGTCATTGGAGTGGGGAGTCATGGGGGTCATGGGTCCTCCTGCTGGGGTGGAAGGTCCCGTGGCCGAGCCGAACATGGCAGCACCGACCTGGGAGCCTCCACCCACCGCCGGCGACAACATGCTCTGAAAAGTACATGAGATGGATAAATTAAGATGGAAAGTGTCAAAGGTTAGGTTAGGTTAAAACATCATCTGAAAAGGGTTAAATCAATGTCCTCGTAGGGTTAAAACATCATCCTCAAAGGGTTAAAACATCATTCTCAAAGGGTTTAAAACATCATTCTCAAAGGGTTTAAAACATCATTCTCAAAGGGTTTAAAACATCATTCTCAAAGGGTTAAGTAGTTTGATAAATTCTAGACAGTTCGTAGATGAAGCGTAAACGCATCTTACTAACCGGTGTGTGAGGCTGCATTAGACTGTGTGGCGTGAACCCGCTGCTGTACGTCTGCTGCTGGGTGGTTATCTGCTGTTGTCCCTGCTGCTGTGCCTGCTGTTGCTGTGCTGACTGCTGTTGCTGCTGCTGTTGGGCTGACGGCAGGATCATCTCTTCCTCCCCTGTGTGAGCCAGCGGCGTCCCTATGCTGGGGATGCTGAACCCTGGGGATGGTAGCATGTGGTCCATGGTGGCGGTGAGGCGACCTGCTGGAACAATGGTAGTATGGTAGGTATACACAATGGTAGTATGGTAGGTATACACAATGGTAGTATGGTAGGTATACACAATGGTAGTATGGTAGGTATACACAATGGTAGTATGGTAGGTATACACAATGGTAGTATGGTAGGTATACACAATGGTAGTATGGTAGGTATACACAATGGTAGTAAGGTATACACAATGGTAGTATGGTAGGTATACACAATGGTAGTAAGGTAGGTAGTACACAATGGTAGTACACAATGGTAGTACACAATGGTAGTATGGTAGGTATACACAATGGTAGTAAGGTAGGTATACACAATGGTAGTATGGTAGGTATACACAATGGTAGTAAGGTAGGTATACACAATGGTAGTATGGTAGGTATACACAATGGTAGTATGGTAGGTATACACAATGGTAGTATGGTAGGTATACACAATGGTAGTATGGTAGGTATACACAATGGTAGTATGGTAGGTATACACAATGGTAGTACAGGTATGTGTATTTTGATGTGAAGAACAACTATTACCTGAACATTAACTACCCTATTTTATTTCACCTGTTAACTAAATACCTCTCCCTCTCTCTCTCTCTTTCTCTCTGTCATATTTGTTTTAATCTTGACGTAATAAATAATCTTCTTTACTAGAGTCTAAGTAAATTAAACAATATTAAATACAATAACACCTTCTGACAGTACAAGACAAGCCAAGTATTGCACTATTTTTTGTTTTTATATTTATTTACTGATATTTAAACTACTTTCTTAATTTGAACAAGGTAACTATGTCATTAGGTGCTATAGTCATTGTTAATTTAAAGGAATAATATATCATAATAACATAACTATTTACTAACATTTCAAACACCTCGTTAGCCTCAAGCAGAACAGAACAACCTATTTAGGGCGTCGTATATAGTTATCAAAGGAATTTAGGATATATTTTAATAGTTAACGATATGATTGAGTCTGTAAATGATGGTAAGGTTGTTAACATTTTGAAATAAGTTATAAATATTTGTGAAAAGTGGAAAATAGTGTAACAACATGAACCTCACCTGACCCAGCAGAGGTAAACAAACAACTGATAACTTTATAGCTAGTTTAAAAATATATTAATTATCATCTATTCGTTTCTACTGATTTATATGAAAAAAAATATATTTATTTTTTTATTAAATTTTCTGATGATTATTATTTGTTTAAAATATTTCCTGTGATCAAAATTGAAGGTATCTGGTATATACTGTATAAACGTTTTCTAAAAAGTATTAATAAAAGTCAATTAATATATAATATTATAATATATACTATAGTAATACTAAAAATATAATAATTGAATTAATTTTACTATATGGGTTAATTAATGTTTTTATTCTCATCAGGTGAAATAAACTAATCCTTAGGTGATCTGAAGTTACTTATTTGGTGATATAAATATGTAATAAAAGTAGTAAAATATCTAAAACTTATTGAAAAAGATAATAGCTTATTAACGATTATTTAAAGTAATAAATGGAAACTAAAGAGATGGCATTTAAAGACAAAACTCTCCCTCTAACATCCCGTCAGCTAGCTTTTCAATATTATTTTAATCTATTTATTATTTTAACTTATTTAACTTTTCTTAGACTTAACTAAAGACATAAACTTGTAATTATTTATACACTAAATCTCTTATAGGTTGTTGTTGTAGTTGTCAGTCGCCATCTTGACGCGCGTAGGTTTAACAGTTACCCTTTATCGTCTCCATTAAATTGACTTTTTTGCCCATTAGCTGATGTTCTGAGCCGAGGTAAGACCCACAGTTGATAGATAATGATAATAGATATGTTAATTATTATATTGAATTAAATATCATATGAAGACATGTTAAAATATAGCTAAATAACGTCAAGTGGTGGATCAGCTGATGTGATTCAACAGCTCAAATTATGAACCATTTTTTACTTAATTTCTCGAGGATTTTGGAATTAATAGTCCCATTAATGGTAGATAGTTTATTATTAGTATTTTATAATGCTTTGGTAGTTAGTGTTAATGGTCGTTAAATGGTATGTTGAATTTATTTAATACATAATCATGACGACGGTATGTTTAATATGGTGAATCTCCTTCCTCTCTTGTCCACCCGTCCATTATTATCTGTCTGTCTGTCTCAATTTACTTGTCGCATTCCGTTCATTCATTTGTCTATATTTATATATCGCCTCTAATATTTAACCAACCTAATGCTATTTGGGAGGATGTGGTTAGGTTAGCATTTGGTTGGTTAGGTTAGCATTTGGTTGGTTAGGTTAGCATTTGGTTGGTTAGGTTAGCATTTGGTTGGTTAGGTTAGCATTTGGTTGGTTAGGTTAGCATTTGGTTGGTTAGGTTAGCATTTGGTTGGTTAGGTTAGCATTTGATTGGTTAGGTTAGGTTAGCATTTGGTTGGTTAGGTTAGCATTTGGTTGGTTAGGTTAGCATTTGGTTGGTTAGGTTAGCATTTGGTTGGTTAGGTTAGCATTTGGTTGGTTAGGTTAGCATTTGGTTGATTAGGTTAGCGTTAGGTAACAAATCATTTATCACCTGAAATGGATCCACCCTTGTTCATTTCACCTAAAGATTAACCACTCTAGTGCTAACCTAACCACCCTAAATGTTTTTAAATGATGAGGATTAATAATTTTCATAGAGGTATCGTTAACATTGTGTTTAATGAAGTAATGTAACGAGCGCCCTTGTTGACAATCAGGGAACATTCACCGAAGAAACAAATACTGCCACATTTTTTTTTATATATAATTTACATAGTGGATAATTTGCTTTGACTGGCTAATTCCAACCAGTGCTATTTTACCGTGAGTGGGCTTTGATGGGCTAAGTACTCTCTGTTTTTCTGGTTGGTTAGGTAAGGTTAGGAAGGTTTTTTTTGGTTGGTTTGGTTAGGGTCTAGTAAATATCTCCTCTTTTATAATGATATGTTTCCATGCATAATAGCAATGTGGTTAAATATGTTTACAGCTACACAATGATTGACTCATGGTGAAATAAATGCCAAATGCCGCCAGAGTCACGGTCAAATATAGTTCTCGTGTTATTGGCCGGAAATGGACGATTAGCCAATCAGAGCGCACTCACGGTAAAATAGCGGTAGTAGGAACTTAGCTGGTCAGGGCAAAACATCCACTGCATATAATTGATCTTTTGAGAGTCATATTAACCTATCTAACTTAACCCAACATAACCTTATCTAACCTAACCTAGACTAAGATACCTAACATAAGCTACCTAACCTAACCTTAACTTACTTAACCTAATCTAACCTAACCAAGATTAAGATACTGTACCTAACATTAGCTACCAAACCTAACATAATTTAACTAACCTAACCTAAATAATATAATGGTCAGGTGAGGCTTAAGTTTAGGTTGGATCTTTAAGTTTATTTAATGAAAGGTAAACTATGTACATAAATGTGGTAATAACCGGTACTGAGGAAAGTTCACAGTCTCGCCGAATGTCAACAAAGGCGCTTGTGATTTTATGCCGTTAAATGAAAAAAAAAATTAAAATCTCTACTATAGAAGACTTATGGTGGTAGGTTCTGTAACACTTTAGTTGGAGGAATTTTATCTTTTCTACTTTGGTTTTTCTGTTTTTCTACTTTGGGATTTTCTTTGTTTCTACTTTGGGATTTTCTGTTTTTCTACTTTGGGATTTTCTTTGTTTTTACTTTGGGATTTTCTTTGTTTCTACTTTGGGATTTTCTTTGTTTCTACTTTGGTTTTTCTGTGTTTCTACTTTGGGATTTTCTGTGTTTCTACTTTGGGATTTTCTGTGTTTCTACTTTGGGATTTTCTTTGTTTCTACTTTGGGATTTTCTGTTTTTCTACTTTGGGATTTTCTGTGTTTCTACTTTGGTTTTTCTGTGTTTCTACTTTGGGATTTTCTGTTTTTCTACTTTGGGATTTTCTGTGTTTCTACTTTGGTTTTTCTGTGTTTCTTTGGGATTTTCTTTGTTTCTACTTTGGGATTTTCTTTGTTTCTACTTTGGTTTTTCTGTGTTTCTACTTTGGGATTTTCTTTGTTTCTACTTTGGGATTTTCTTTGTTTCTACTTTGGGATTTTCTGTGTTTCTACTTTGGGATTTTCTGTTTTTCTACTTTGGGATTTTCTGTTTTTCTACTTTGGGATTTTCTTTGTTTCTACTTTGGGATTTTCTGTTTTTCTACTTTGGGATTTTCTTTGTTTCTACTTTGGTTTTTCTGTGTTTCTACTTTGGGTTTTTCCTTGATTTTACTAATTACATCTTTGTCTACTCTGGTTTTCATAGATTTTGCTGTAGGTGTAAATAAAGACTGCCTGTCCACCTAATGATTTCATGTTTGTGTTTGAACTCACTGACCGGGTCCGACTAATTACCCAAATATAGCCGGAATGAAGTCAAATAATGGTCCTAGATGAATAAATCGGACTGCCAATCACTTCTCGACTAGTATTTGGTGTCACAAAGTCACGAAAAATTGGTAAACTTAATTTAATCTGAGTTAATAGATCAAGTGCATGTACCTAACCTAATCTAATCTAACCTCGACTCGTATTTGGTGTCATAAAGTAAAAAAAAATTGGTAAACTTAATTTAATCTGAGTTAATAGATCAAGTGCATATACCTAACCTAATCTAACCTAACCTAACACAACTCAGATTAAATTAAGTTTACCAATTTTTTTTTACTTTATGATACCAAATAATAATCGAGAAGTGATTCACAGCCCGAATTACGCTTGTACGACCATCATTTGACTTCATTGCGGCTACATTTGGGTAATTCCTCGTTCCGTCGGTACATGCACGCGATCTATTAACTCAGATTAAAGTAAGTTTTCCAATTTTTTGTGACTTTCTGACACCAAATACTAGTCGAGAAGTGATTAGCAGTCCGATTTATTCATGTAGGACCATTATTTGACTTCATTCCGGCTATATTTGGCTACATTTGGGTAATTAGTCGGACCGCACTGACCAGCGCTACCCTATGACATTTCTACACGAACTGAAGTATTAACACAAACACTACTAACTGTTTGTGAGTTCAGTATCCCATAACTAATATATTACCCAAATTGTGTATCCTTGTTATTTATTGGGATATTATTATTGAATGAAAGAATTAATCATCGTGTATACAGAACTTGTGTTAGGTTGTTTCTTAGTGAGTGTGGTAGTGTGATGTTCCTGTTCATATTGTAAAAACCTGTATGTACAATATGGGGAAGAAACAAGATACTGTATTGTACAAAAGGTGCAGTTCATCACCCCCCCTTCCCCCCCACACACACCCGACTTGGTTTATTCATGAGATTAAAAAATAATAAGTTTTCTTCTATAAAGTCTCTTTGTTAAGTGGCCGGCTAACATGGACCACTGGTGTCGTCTTGAAGTAATCTATGTTGATGCATTACGACGCACTATTTACACGTGGAACACTGCCCAGTACTGTAACGGCTTCATTTACACAAAGAATCGTTAATTTTAGAACATTTTGGTATGGAACATGATGATTTGATGACTAAACATTGCATTATTTTATTAATTTATGCCAATTTTCAGATTTGTTTTGCAGTTCCACAATAACAATTTCACACAATTACAGAAAATGGAGGATTCTCTGCTCTCGGACGATAAGACGCCACGGATGCTCTTACGTCTGTTGATGGCGAATTTAGGACCAGAGGAGACCCCAGAAGCCTTACATCCACACCGTCTCCGTCGACAAGCTGCCTCCTCTGCTAAAAGGAAGAGAGGAGGAGCAGGAGGGAGTTCATCAAAGAGATCTAAAGGTTTGTGTGTGTCGTGCTAGCAGTCTCGTGAGTAGAGCAGACATAGAGTTTGATAACATACATTACTTCCTCAGTATGGATAAATCACATAATCCCATACAGTAATTGTAATCATAAATGGATACTTTAGAAAAAAACCCACTTGATTTAAATTGCATTGAAATGGTTTATTGCAAAAAAGGAGTTATATTAATTTAAAGTATATGTTTTAATTTTAGTACTGTAACACCTTGTATTGTAATACCTTTTGTACACCCTGGAGGGGAAACCAATCACAGTACGCACTTGTTACGTCGTGCAGGTTTGTTTACACGGTGATCTCACGGCTCGAAAATTGATTGTCGTTTGGTGTCATTCCCAGTTGTGTTTAGTCTTATATTGGCGATGGAGCACCTGAAGATTAGACACCCTAAAGCTGCTTATGGAGTCTAGTTAGGGTAGATGTAATTAAGTGAGGTTAAATGTAATTAAGTTAGGGTAGATGTAATTAAGTTAGGGTAGATGTAATTAAGTGAGGTGAAATGTAATAAAGTTAGGGTAGATGTAATTAAGTTAGGGTAGATGTAATTAATTCAGGTTAGATTTAAGTGGTTAGATTAAATTAAGTTAAGCCAGATTAAGTGATGTTAGGTTAGATTTAAGTGATGTTAGCTTAGATTAAATTAGGTTAGGCTAGATTAAGTTAGGTTAGATTTAAGTGATGCTAGCTTAGATTGGTTTAGGTTAAATTGTTGCAGTGTTTAATCATCAGGTGAGATGATTTGGGGGTGGCTAATCTGCAGGTGATCCTTGGTAGGTTTTCACCGGTGTTAAAGACTGGACAGAAGGTTAAAATAACCCTGTGTTGCGTCCATATAATAACATATAAATTATCTTGATGTTAAATACTGTACTGTATATGTGTTGTCTTATGTTAATTACCCTTTAGTTATCATTCGTGTTAATACTTGACACTTATCTTGTTTGTTAAATTTATCGTCATCATTTTTTAGAAATATCGATTATCGGGGAGCTGAATATATATCTTATTTATACAACATGTTTAAATTTGTGTCACTATCCAGTTATCTTAACATAAGAATGGAGGAAACTGCAGCGGGCCTATTGACCCATACTGGGCAGTCCCGTTTACACCCAACCCGTATTGCTCATTTATCCATCCTTCCAACCTATTGTATTTGAGTTAATGATGATGTTTGGTAACTTGTTCCACTCATCCACTACTGTATTTCCAAACCAATGTTTACCTATCTCGTGCCTAAATCTAAATTTGTTTAATTTAAAACCATTGTTACAAGTCCGTTCCTAGCCTCCCTAAAGTTGGGAATACTGTACAGATGCCGTAGCTACTTCACTCCTTAGCAGTTGCTCCAAGTATATAAGGGATTCATTCGCCCTAACTTGAAGTACTGCTCTCATATCTGGGGTGGCTCTTCTTCTGTCCAACTGTTAGATACATTGGAATCAAAGGCATTTTGTCTTATTAACTCTCCTCCCTTAGTTGATAATCTTTCTTCCCTTTCTCTTCGCTGCAATGTTGCTTCACTCTCTCTCTTTTACAGGTACTTTAATGGGCAATGTTCGATTGATTTGGCATCCTGTGTACCGCCGGCAAGGCCGTGGACTCGTAACACTCGTCTTGCCCGCAATGCGCACCATTTCTCTGTGGATGTCGGTCACACTAGAATAACCCATTATAATACATCCTTCTTTCCTCACACAGCTTAACTGTGGAATGCTCTGCCTTCTTCTGTGTTTCTATAATCATACAATGTCTCACTTTAAAAAGCTGGTTTTCCGGCATCTTCGTGGTGTAGATTAATATAACCTTTTCCTTTTCTATTTTTAATTTATTTTTATTCTTATTTTTTTTGCCCCTAGACCCCGATGTGAGTTGGTGACCTGTGCCCGGGTGGGCTATTCCATTTATACACTTCGATTATATCGCCCCTCACTCTACGTCTCACGAGGGAGTGCAAATTAAGATGCTTTAACCTGTCTCTATACTCAAGGTTCCTAATGCCTGGGATTAGTCTTGTCATTCTCCTCTGAATTCTTTCTCAGGATTCTATATCCATTCTGTAGTACGGTGACCAGAACTGAACTGCGTAATCCTAGTGAGGTCTCACAAGTGCAAGATATAGTTTTAGGATAACTTCGCTAATCTTGTAACTAACACTCCTTTGTATGAACTCAAGTACTTTGTTAGCCTTGTTTTGAGCAAATACACATTGTTGACTTGGTTTAAGATTTCAACTTATCATTACTCCTATATCATCCTTTGTTCATTTGATATCTGGTTTCTCTGTTTACATCTCCTAGACTAAGTACTTTACATTTGTCCACATTAAATTTCATCTGCCAATTTTCAGACCATTCAAAAAATATGTTTAGATCTTCCTGTAGTTTTACGGAGTCCTCGTCAGATTTAATTACACACCCTATTTTAGTGTCATCAGCAAATTTACTTATGTTGCTGTCTAGGCCTACAGTATATCTATGTCGTTTATGCATACAATAAAGAGTAATGGTCTAAGTATTGAGCCTTGGGGTACTCCACCTTACCCCAATCAGATTTAGTGCCATTAATTCTCACTCACTGTTTCCTGACCGGTAACCACGCACTAAGCCATTTTAGAATATCTCCTCCAATGACATGAGCTTCCACTTTTTGTATTAGCCCGTTTTTAGTAACATGATAAACAAATTTGTGTCATTATCCAGTTATCTTAGTTTAAATGTCGCTGTCCAGTTATTTTAGTTTAAGTGTCACTTTCCAGTTATCTTAGTTTAATTGTGTCAACATTGTCAGTACATCATAAGCCATATTTATTTTATGCTTTTTCCAGGCGGTGAAGATGCTTCTCTCCTGAAAGTTGCTCTCCAGCCACAGTCGAGACAGTCTCAGCAGTTCTCCACTTCTCGCAATGAATCTCTCAACGCCAGCACCATCAAAGGGACAGACCTGACGTACATGAATATTACCGCATTCAACAGCAGCGAATCGTCCATCAATGAGAGCATTGATCTGACTGCGGCCACCAGATTTCGCAAAAGGAAACAACGTCCTCAGGAATACGATGCCCAGTCTGAAGTGTCAAAGTTGGTGATTAAACCGCCCATAGGTACTAGGTCGAGAAAGAAGCATCCACAGGCAAAGAAGTCTTCTCGGGCTGCCGGTGACTCGGCCAGCAGAGCTAAAACCGAGGTCACTTTACCGAGTGAGACGACATACGCAGCCATAGACACAAGTTTGATAGACTCGTCATCAGATAGCATTGATTATGGAAAAGCGAGGAACTTGCGCCATCGAACCAAGAAGGAAGCCATTGAGTTTCAACAGAAACTTGTGAAACCTTCAATGGCATCCAAGACATCGACAAAAGGAAGTGATAGCGAGTTGGTGGAGAAGACATACGCCGATCTCAGCATTAACTGGCTGGAGTTGTCCTCAGACAGTTCTATTGATTTAGGGGCAGCCAGAAATATGCGTAAAAGAACGAGGCTTCAAGTCATGGCCATTCCAGATGTAGATCCAGCAGCTTTTGCCCATAAACCATCTAAGGATACGAGTCAGATGCAGACAAGAGGGAGTGACAAGTCATTACAGATGTCTCCCTCAAAGTCACCACGAAAATCTTCATCACTACAAAAAGATAGTGACATGTCTCCCTCAAAGTCACCACGAAAATCTTCATCACTACAAGAAGATAGTGACATGTCTCCCTCAAAGTCACCACGAAAATCTTCATCACTACAAGAAGATAGTGACATGTCTCCCTCAAAGTCACCACGAAAATCTTCATCACTACAAAAAGATAGTGACATGTCTCCCTCAAAGTCACCACGAAAATCTTCATCACTACAAGAAGATAGTGACATGTCTCCCTCAAAGTCACCACGAAAATCTTCATCACTACATAAAGATAGTGACATGTCTCCCTCAAAGTCACCACGAAAATCTTCATCACTACAAGAAGATAGTGACATGTCTCCCTCAAAGTCACCACGAAAATCTTCATCACTACATAAAGATAGTGACATGTCTCCCTCAAAGTCACCACAAAAATCTTCATCACTACAAGAAGATAGTGACATGTCTCCCTCAAAGTCACCACGAAAATCTTCATCACTACAAGAAGATAGTGACATGTCTCCCTCAAAGTCACCACGAAAATCTTCATCACTACATAAAGATAGTGACATGTCTCCCTCAAAGTCACCACGAAAATCTTCATCACTACAAGAAGATAGTGACATGTCTCCCTCAAAGTCACCACGAAAATCTTCATCACTACATAAAGATAGTGACATGTCTCCCTCAAAGTCACCACAAAAATCTTCATCACTACAAGAAGATAATTTGCCCAATGTTGCGAGTTATGTAGAAGCAAATAACTCGGCTTCTGAATCAAACTCAGCATATGATTTCGACAAAACTGAGGAGAGTTTTGAGAACATTAAAGACATCGCCAAACAGAGATTTGCCCGCAAGGTATCACCAATGAATTTTAACTTATCCAAATTGATAGGAGGACTAAAGCCTTGTTCAGTTATGGTTACTGATATATCCCTGTCTTTGTCAGGAACAAAGGAAGTAAGTGACCCAGGAACAAAGGAAGTAAGTGACCCAGGAACAAAGGAAGTAAGTGACCCAGGAATACAGAAAGGAACTGACCCAGGAACACAGGAAGAAAGTGTCCCAGAAACACCGGAAGACAGTGACACAGAAGCGTGGGAAGACAGTGTCCCAGGAATACAGAAAGGAACTGACCCAGGAACACAAGAAGAAAGTGTCCCAGAAACACAGGAAGACAGTGACACAGAACCTTGGGAAGAAAGTGTCCCAGGAACACAGAAAGGAACCGAACTAAAAACACGGGTAGAAAGTGACACAGGAACACAGGTAGAAAGTAACACAGGAACACAAACACTGACTGTTAAAGGACAAGGTTGGACTGAAGACAAAGGTGTTTTGAAGGACCAAGGCCCATCACTGACAGAAGAGATCATTCGTAGGACTGAATCTCCTTCAGGAAGTCTACCTGTATCATTTGTGCTTCAAGGAAAGTCTATAATTGAGGAAGAACCACCTTTACCACCCGGAAACACTCACGACGGTTTGGGAAAATACACGGCAGCGTTGGCAACTGACTTTCCTTTACTTCCCCCAATCAGCTTTAGAGACATCGAGATAGACGACCATGAAAGTCAACTGTATGTGTCGACGAGCCATTCCAGTGATGGGGCAGATGTTGATCTTGAGAGTAGCATATCGGCTGCCCTCTCTGCTCTCGATACCGATTCGGAAAAGAAAAGCAAGGAGAGTCCCGAGATTAAGTTGCAGTTGGCCTCTCTTGATACTACTGGAGGTAGTCATAGCACACGTTCTTCACAGTCTGCTGCACCAAACACAGACTCTCAGGAACTTGTTGACCCGGGGGAAAGTACTGGAAGTGGTGGGTCATTGTCATCTAATGATGAAGCTTCCTCTTCACCTGCAAGGAAGAGAGTGGGTATGCAGGCTTCATTGTTACCCCTGAGGAAAAGTCCAAGGAAGTCTTCAGGTAAAGAGCCTTTAAGGGCACTTTTTAAGAAAAGTCCAAGGAAGAGTATTGGTATGAAGGCTTTATTGTCACCCTCGAAGAAGACTTCAGTAAGAGAGGCTTCATTTTCACCCTCGAAGAAAAGTTCAAGGAAGAGTGTTGGTTTGGAGGTTTCGTTATCACCCTCGAGGAAAAGTCCAAGAAAGAGTTCAGGAAAGGAGACGTCCCTGTCACCCTTAAAGAAAAGTCCAAGGAGGAGCCTAGGAGTTAAGGCTTTACCATCCCCATCAAGAAGGAGTTCAACCACATCAGTATTGTCGTCATGGTCTAGGGATAAAATGTCCTCCTCGTCACGGACCACGGAGAATACCTCTAACTTGAGGAGTATAGTGTTGACTCGGGAACAGGTTGAGGTCCACCCGGAGGAGGCCATCAAGGCGATGCAGAGAGCTTCGAGAACCTTGGAATTAGAGGGGATGTCAGTCGCTGCTTCTGAGCCAACTTTAGACCAGCAGGCAGAGATACTGACTGAGAATGTGAGAGATGGGAACCAAGTGAAATCAGCTGAAAGTGCACCTAAGGAAAAGGCTATAATGCAGAAGGATTCTGACACTGGCCATCACCAGCTGAACTTAGCCCCAAGTGATGATAGAACTCTCCCAGCCGAGACAGAAGCAGCAGTCTCCCTCGATGATTTTGAAGAGTCGGTTGAGGATTTGAAACTGTCGGAGAGGGAAGAGGCCATGCAGGGTGATTCTGAAAGTGATCATTACACGCTGAACTTGTTGGCAGTTCCTGAGAGAAAACATTATCATTCACCCAGTGTTGGGACGTCTCTGGCCGAGACAGAAGCAGCAGTCTACCACGTTGATATTGAAGAGCAAACAGAGAATGGCGAACCGAGCGGTGAAGAGGCAGGTCACGTCACACAGCCTCAGAAGAAGTCAGTAAGGAGGTTGTCTGCAGTAGGTGAGCCAAGTACCAGCGCAGCATTGGCCAGAACGAAACAGTTGACTATGAGGGAGTTCATCGACAAGCTGGCTCAGAAACCAGTGCAGCCACCACCTGGAGTAGTGGCTGAGGCAAAGGCAAGACCCCAGTTACGTGACCTCCTCAAAACTAGACCTCCTGCTGCCAGAGCACCAAGAACTGTAGTCAAGAAGACCAAAAAAATTAAACAGAAACCATTGCCAGTCTCCTTACCAAAGGGCTTGACCAAAGAAATCTTCACCCATTATGCACTATGCAAACTTTCAACCCGTGGCATGGACGAGGTCATGAAAACGTGTGAAAAGTACTGGAAAAATCTGTTTTCTGATCTTGACCACATAAAGACGGCCAGAAAAGGCTCAGCCGAAATTAAGACTAAAGACATGAGGAAACTGTTGTCTCGTCAGGGCCTGATCACCACAGATGTGAGTCTCTATGCCCTGGTGGAAGAATACTTACCTGTTGAGGAGTGGAACGTAATTATGCCAACACAGTTTGCAAAGGGTAGGATCTACCCACCAGAAGAAATTATCGACGAAATGTTTAATTCGGGGTAATATATTCCTTGTGTCAAGACTAGATTATGAAGAATACAGTACGTATATAGTTGAGGGATCACCTGAAGATTAGCCACTCCAGCTTATTTCACCTGATAATTAATTAAACACCCTAACACTACCTATTCAATCAGATGAAATAAGCTCGGGGTAACAAATCTTCAGGCAGTCCACATGATTTCTGGTACAGTACAGTATAGTTATGAAGAATATAGACGATGAATCATTACAGTTAAACAGCATATTTATATTTGTAATAGAAAGTCATTTTATTTTGGGTGTTCAACTTGGTAATCTTGGTGTAGTTGTCACAAACATTAAAGGAAAATTACTTAAACTTTTATAGGACATATATATTGTAGTTCAGTACTTTACATTCTTCTTGCTTATATTTTTACTTTTATTACTTTTATTTCAGTAGATGAATATTCTAATTTCTATTGTGTTGATTTAGTATTTGGTTTATTGTATTAAAGTTATCATATATCTAATAAAATAATTTGTATTTTTTTCTTTTTTTTTATCCAGGTGAAGATAAGAGATCACCAGATGATTAGTCCCATAGTTTATTTCACCTTAAGAATAACGACCATAATCCTAACCTAACCACCATACTCCTAACCTAACCATACTGCTAACCTAACCACCATACTCTTAACCTAACCACCATTAACCTAACCATACTGCTAACCTAACCACCATACTCCTAACCTAACCATACTGCTAACCTAACCACCATACTCTTAACCTAACCATACTGCTAACCTAACCACCATACTCTAACCTAACCATATAAGCTAACCCTAACCACCATACTGCTAACCTAACCACCATACTCCTAACTAACCTAACCATACTGCTAACCTAACCACCATTAACCTAACCATACCCTAACCCTACTGCTAACCTAACCACCATACCCTAACCTAACCACACTGCTAACCTAACCACCATATAACCTAACCATACCGCTAACCTAACCACCATACTCCTAACCTAACCATACCGCTAACCAACCACTGCTATAAACCTAACCATACTCCTAACCTAACCAGCCTAACCTGCTAACCTAACCACCATACTCCTAACCTAACCATACTCCTAACCTAACCACCATACTCCTAACCTAACCATACTGCTAACCTAACCACCATTAACCTAACCATACTCCTAACCTAACCACCATACTCCTAACCTAACCATACTGCTAACCTAACCACCATTAACCTAACCATACTCCTAACCTAACCACCATACTCCTAACCTAACCATACTGCTAACCTAACCACCATTAACCTAACCATACTCCTAACCTAACCATACTGCTAACCTAACCCCTCCCTGGTAGCACTAGGTTGTTTCTCATCAAGTGAAATAGGCTTGAGAGAGCTAATCATCTGATGGTACTTGGGGGAAAATACTACTGAATTAGCTGGACCATAACCAGAGCGAGATTTACAGAAAACGAAACGCTGAAGTTAATTTTGTTCAAGCTGGACGATTTTATTCAGCTTGGAGGGAACCCAAACATAAAGGGTAAGTTAGCCATCTCCTTTAACACCTTCACTACAGGGACGCCACGTGATGCTAGATGCTTTTATTCAGCTCAGGTTGGGAAGGAGAGGCTTATCAAACAGTAATATCAAATACAGGCTTGAAATTATGACTATACCTCGTTTACTAAGGTCTTTAAACACATAAGCTAAGGAAGGTAGTCTACATATATGCACAGTCTTCATTACACATGGAATACATATATAAAGTAATATATAAAATTTATATACTTAAGAAATGTAGTGTGAAATGGTATAATCACTCATATCCGCCTTTCACCAAGTATAAAAGTGATATATAGATTATATTTATGGTCTATAATTGAAGGAAATATAATTAGAATACATAATTAAAGAAAGTGTGATTAGTATGTGAAATTAAAGACAATATATCCTTAGAAAAATGTGAAAGTAGATGTAATTTTTACGGTCTGCTTCCTTTGTGCTTTGAAGTTATAATGGACGTCGTTGGTTATTTGATACCTTTTATATAATTGCTTAAAATTAAAAAGGTTTTAAATCAGGTGAAATATGGAAAAAACTGATGACTTATTTGGATGTAATTTTAATACTGTAATGAATAATTTTGAGGACATATACAGGTTAAATTATACATTAGCTTATACATGGGGGAAAAATAAGGGTAAAATAAGGACATTTTGATAACTTATTGCTAGTGTTATTTTGATATTTGATTGACAATAAATTTCCTTTAGATTATTATATATATTTCAATCTATTTCTTGTATTTCCACACCTGGCAACCTAAGCAATTTTTTTTTAATATAGAATCGCTCAAGTCACATAAAGCTCACATAAGAATAAAATAAATAAATTTGGAATTAATTCATGAAATACGATCAATTTTATTGATATTTTTGGGTTTTATTTCAATATTTAATCAGAATTTATTACATCACTTGGCAACTCAGGTGAAGAAAACGCGGGGGTCACGAGGAGAAAGTCGCGTCAGTACCTCTGGAGACGTTGGTGGGTGAGGACGCTGGAACTATATCCGTTCGCGCGTGTGTGTGTGATTGTGCTACTACCAAATAACTAGAAATGTATTTATCTCGATCGGCTAGTAGTTCCTAGTACGTCAGTTTGGGGACGTAAGATGCGCTCTAGAACTTCGTTAACGTGACGCTACTAGAAGATGGGGAGGAGAAAGGGAGTTTTGCTATTGGTAATAATCTTTAGTTTTGGCTCGGCCCAGAGACTAGTAGATAAAGGTAAGAATTAATACTTCTCCTAGTGTATGGTTCCTAGATCATGGCGGTTGCTAGTTCATTTCTAGTTTACTACTTATAAGGAAGCTAGCTAATAATAGTCCTAGTTTACCAGAAAATGTTGCTATTTTCTATTACACCTGACTTGTTATTAGTTCAATTGGCTATATAATTCAGGTTAGCTTCTAGTTCCTTTGTTCAATTCATTGTTCACCAGGTTATTTACTAGTTCAAATTGGTGTTTGTTCATTTCTTGCTCAATGCAAATGTCGTTTTTAAATGCTATTAATAACTTTTGCAAGTTACGTGTTCATTGGGTTATTGTCTAGTTCATGCTATAGGACCGTGTTCACTTCTTTGTTCAGTATTGTTAGTTTACATTATTTTGTTACCCTGTTCACTTACTAGCAACTAGCTGTACACAGGCTAGTTCAGTCATGTATACCCCTTATTGGTCAGTCACACAAAAACCTACATATACAGTATATACGTGCATACACAGGGTTACGATACGCACACACACACTGGCTCACTTTATAGTTTGTGTTGAACTCTCTCTCTCTCTCTCTCTCTCTCTCTGGGATTTTCTTTGCTTTATATATTTTGGGGGATTTTCTCCTGTAATAAATGTTGTGGGATTGTGGCATTATCTTGTGGGATTTTCTCCAGTGGGAAATAGCAAACGATTTATTCAGTGAGATTTTGTCCAATAGGAAACTGCCTGGGGAGGGATTTTGTCCACTGGGAAACAGCAAAAGATTTATTCAGTGGGATTTATTCCGGAAAATACGGAAATATAAGACGCCAATCGCCGTACTCCCTCCCCCTCCCACCACGCCGCCGCCGCCGAGCCCAAACTATCGTACTGATCCAACATTTTCTGGTTGAAGTAATTTATATAATGGCGCTGTGTAATGTTCCCTATATCAATTATAATATATTTCATTTATATATATACGATTTATCAGTGTATTACAGTATGTCCTTTCTAATTAATTATCTCGTATGGTATAATGCTTATCATAAATAAACTCCATAATATTTGAGAATTAGTTATTTGTCATTCTATTTTAAAAGCGGTTAGATTTAACTCATGAAATTTGAACAAAGAAAACTGTATGTTGAATTACTTATTAATTGCAACGTAATTATAAGGGTTTGGGTGGATAGGTTTTCTAATTGCCTAAGGCTTTGGTTTTTATATTTAATAATAATTATAATAATAATGATCAGTACAATTGTCATACAGGTTTACAATTGGTAAGTGTGTTTATTAACGATGCAGTGGGAGTATACAGTTTTCCTATGTATACCTAGACAGTGTAGATATACAATATACTTGGACCATGAGTATACAGTTTTATTATGTATACCTAGACAGTGTAGACGGTATACACTGACCATGTGCGTATACCACTTTCCTATATAGTTACAATATATTTCCTTTATACCATTTTTCAAAGCGTAAACGAAAACCAAATGACAAAATATTAAAAGTATTACAGGTGCTATAAATAAAAAAATAATAATAATTGGGTGTAATTTCCCATCATTGTGTGAAGTCAGTGTTGTAGGCGTTAATGGAAGAGTTGGTTATGCGTCAGCCAGTGAGGTAGAGAGCATTGTCCTTATAGTCATGGCTGCTCAGTCTTCAAAGCTGTTATTATTTCCTTGTTCACTCTTTTTTTTTATGTTATGGTGCAGTTGTAGTGTTGTTCATTTGTTATTCTATGTTATTTTGTCTTGATGTTCATTTGTTTATTCTTGGTATTGTTATTTTCGTGTTCTTTTAAGCTGTTATACGTGCAATTCTCTCGTTCGCTTGTTATTTCTCGCTTAAGCTTGTTCACCTGTTGTTTCCTGTTTAAGCTTGTTCACCTGTTGTTTCCTGTTTAAGCTTGTTCACCTGTTGTTTCCTGTTTAAGCTTGTTCACCTGTTGTTTCCTGTTTAAGCTTGTTCACCTGTTGTTTCCTGTTTAAGCTTGTTCACCTGTTGTTTCCTGTTTAAACTTGTTCACCTGTTGTTTCCTGTTTAAGCTTGTTCACCTGTTATTTCCCGTTTAAACTTACATATTCACCTGCTATTTCCCGTTTAAACTTGTTCACCTGTTATTCTGTTCAAACTTCGTCCTGGTCTGAGTCATTCCTGTTAATCATCGTTGTTCAATCCTGCTTTGTGAACATTTTATTTACTCTGCCCGTTCATCCACCCTGCTGTTCCGACTCGCTGTTGGGGGTTCATTCCTTGTTCACGTATTTAATTCTCGCTTTTTGTTCACTTTTTCACCCAGCCTGTTCAGTTGTTCACGCCTGGGAGAGAGTTCAATAAACCTGACCCGCATACATAAACATACATATGCATACAGGTATACAAACCCCCACACATATACTCAGGTGGCATTCCCATTGGTTTGTTTTTCCTCGTCCCAAGTGCTGATTGGCTCATTGATCTTGTGACGTTTTATAAATGTTTGCAGTGATTGGTTAGTTGTTGTGACGTCATGAAGAATATCTAGTTCACTTATAGTCATTTGTCTATGTCCAGTTTCTTGGTTGGTTGTTTGGTTTATGACGTGTTGTTAGCCTCTGTGTGGATTTATTGTTTTATGACGTAGAGTATAATAGTGCCCAGTCATTGGTGAGCTGCTGGACTCAACCAATCATGTTTAAGCCATAATAATCTGGTTGAGGCGACCTGTTACATCTGCAACATCACTCCATGTAAAAACTGGTACAATGTTTAGAATAGTATTTACAGGTAACTAATATCTATAATTTCCGTTTTTCCGGGTGAATTATATAACGTTAACAATTTCAAGCAATCCAATGCCCTTTATATTATAGCAGTAGGTATAGGAAGTTAGTGTTCAGATATAAAATGGGTTTATTTTATATAACGGAACGGGACTAAACCAAGTGAGTATTTCGGATGTTAATTTAATGCGTTTTGGTGACATTGTATACGATCAGTGACGTCATCAGTCAAATTGTACGCTAAAACAAGGAAAATATATTAAATTACAGAAAAATAAAAATGACAATATTCTTAACTCTGATAATAACAGTTCCGGTGTATTTCTTATCACTGAAATCTCCTTACAACAGTGAATATAATCGTGGACGAAAAATTAGATTGGTACACTACCCTCATCCCCTCTCCATCCCCCATCCCCCCTCCCTCCCCCACCACACGTCTCTCATGCCGAAAATAATAAGAAGAATGTTTATCAAGTCATCGTATTCAGGAGATTATCATTATCATCATCATCATCATCATCCCTTGACCAATTGTATTAACCCAATGGCCTACAGAGACATCCGCCAGGCCAAACCCATCTTATTACAATACCTGTCATTCATAAAGTAATTATCTCTGTTCCATAAACCTCGTGACATGGTAGTACAATATACATAAGACACTTGGAGGTAATTATTTATCTAGGACAGAGAAAATGATAGTTAATTAAGGAGAATGTGAGGGGTGGAGGCCTTTTCGTGGATGAGTGAGTTTTGGCGCCAAGCTTAATAAGGGGCTACAGTATACAATATTATGGAGAAATTATGTATTTTTTTTGACTTGTGACTTTTGTGATTACTCTATGCAAGTTATTTTGGAGTTATTAAATGGTGAATCAGTGGGTTCTTTTGTGCGTCAATATGTATGTTTGTTTATCGTTATGGATTACGAAACGGTCAAGTGAGTGTGAGGGAGAGAGAGAGAGGCGGCTCTTGCATTCTAATGAAGTTCTAGTTAGGTGACCCCACTGACACATTTTCGAGGCCGTCCTCAAGTGTTCCAATATTATTTTTATCTAGTGGTCTAATATTTTTTTGCTCGGTATTCTTGTATTATTTTTATTCAGTCTTCTAAAACTTTTATCTAACCTTCCAATATTTCCTTATGATAATTGTGGAATATTTTTTATTCATCGAAAATTTTAATCTAGTAACGAAACACTTGAATAGAAATGATGTCAATATTATTTTTTATTAAACACAATAACGATAAATGATAATCAACGGGTAATTTATCGTTGATTTGAGGTATTTTTTCTAGCTTTAGTGAGTTACAGATGACATAGGATGATATAATATATTGTACCGAACTTTCCAAAACTTTCACCGGTGTTCAAGGACTCTATGCGACCGCCGGCCTAAAAAAAATTAACTTTCTCCGAACAAAATCAATTTCAACACCACAAAGAAGACGGATAAAGAAAGCAAATAAAAAAAGAAGCAGCAAGAGAAGCGTATATCGTTCACCGACAAATAATAACAAGAGGTGACTAGAACAAAAACAAGAAATATTAAGGTAGCCAGCCCGGCAGACTAACGGTTTGTGCCGCCAAGCTGGGGTCACGCCTTCCACTACACACCGTCTCTTTCCTAAATACATCACCAACCCTCGTATTGCCTTAAACTTCAATTCATAACCGTAATAAAAACATAGAAATAAACTTTAATATCAGATTATATAAAATTAAAATTACAGGGTGATATTTATAACCCGTAGAGTGGTGTAACAAGGTAGAAGGAATGGGTGGATTAATGTATCGTTCAGGGCTGGTTGGCTGACCAGTTACCAAACCCACTTGAACTATATTCTTTAAGTGTCACACAGCCTCAACTATAGGACGATTTTTTATTTTTTTTATTTTTTAGTGATTCCTTTGTTATTGTTCTGTGGTGTATTAAGGAGCTTTGATACGTACTTAAGCTGTAAATAAACAATAGTTACTTGAATGTCCTCTCGGAATGTGTGACCGACTTTTGCTAAACATTCAATTTCGTCTACAATAAAGGTGTTGTTCGGTGTAATTACCATTCTTCTGTTCCAATAACTGTTTCAGTGCTATTTATTCATCTTTCAATAATTCTTAGTCATATAATTGACAATTCTAATATAATATACAGGTATTTTATTTACCAGTGATGCTCGCCCGTATATCAATGGGTTAGGCTAGCGTTAGGGTGCCTAATCTTCAGGTGAAATACCCCTGGGTGCCAAATCTTCAGGTGAGATACCCCTGGGTGCCTAATCTTCAGGTGAAATACCCCTGGGTGCCTAATCTGAAGGTGATCCATTCACCTTGTACATTGGTAGAAATTTTGAGTCTTTTTTGTAAATTAGGATCACCTGAAGATTAGGCACCCCGGGTATTGCATCTGATTAAATACCCTAACTCTACCTGGGGGGTTAGGTTATGTTAAATTAAGTTAGGTTATATTGGTTTATGTTAGTTTATGTTGGGTTAGGTTAGGAATCTGTGTGTTAGGCAGGTGGGTGGCAGTCAACGTTAAAGGTAAGGTAGGTCGAAGGTTAGGTGGTGGGTGGGCAGTCAACGTGTTAGGTAGGTGGGTGGGTGGCAGTCAACGTTAAAGGTAAGGTAGGTCGAAGGTTAGGTGGTGGGTGGGTGGGTGGCAGTCAACGTGTTAGGTGGCAATCAACGTGTAGGGAGGGTGTTAGGTGGGCAGGCAGGTAGGTAGGGAGGGAGGGTGGGCAGGTAGGGATCTGTTTTATCAACGCCATTTTCAGTCACGTCACACTACCCGGTTCGTTCACCTCCCGAGTTGTTTACAGTCCACAGACCAGTTGTGTTACAGTGCTACACACGTTCTTTATACGGGTTTATATTCGTGTGAGCTTTTGGGGGTCGTTTTTTCCTTACGATTTTATTTTCCGTCGTTTTTAATTTATCCTTGGATTGTTGGGGGTCGTTTTTCTTTATGATTTTGGATATTTTGGGGTCGTTTTTCTTTATGATTTTGGATATTTTGGTGTCGTTTTTCTTTATGATTTTGGATATTTTGGGGTCGTTTTTCTTTATGATTTTGGATATTTTGGGGTCGTTTTTATTTATGATTTTGGATATTTTGGGGTCGTTTTTCTTTATGGTTTTGGATATTTTGGGGTCGTTTTTATTTACGATTTTATTTTCCGTCGTTTTTAATTTAGTTTAACATTTTATTAATTATCTAAAGTGCCATTTGACCTTATCTGTTGGGGCGTTAATTTATAGTTCATTCATTATACCTGTGGGTGATGGTAAGTTACTTTATAAGTGATTGTAAGTACTTAATGAATGGATTTAAGTACATGTTGCAGTCTGTGTTAGCGAGGCTGTAGCTACATAGGGTTATAAGTACTTTATAGTTACTAGTTCAATGTGAATCGTTATAAGTATCTTGTGGATAGTTGTAAGTAGATTGTTGTACTTAAGTTTGTAAGTGGAGAGTATAGATGAGCCGACGCTGTACTTATAGTGATTTTTGTACTTAGAAATATTTGTTTATTTTAATCAGCTGATATGTGATGTCACGTGAAAATATTTATGACGTAATGGAAAACTGTATAGAGAGAGAGAGAGAGAGAGAGAGAGAGAGAGAGAGAGAGAGAGAGACTTCCTCCACTCACTAGTAGGTATGTTTAACTTCCGTCCTGAGAACATTAAGCAAGGTGAGAGGATGAGAGCACGTCCTCCTTTCACCAATGGTCGGGTATGTCCTGACCTCTGAGAGTGAAAGTGAGGCTCTTATAACATCCGCCTGGGAACCACACCGTGACGCAACCGTGACGTCACTGTAGTCACACACCCCCCCATACATGAGTGATTATTTGTCGTAGATGATGATGATAATAATAGTGTTCAATGATGAATATTTTGTAGTTAAAGTACTAAGTTCAAGAGGCCTATGTAGGAGCCCTCCAGTATTTTGTATAGTCTTATTAAGGGGCATTTTTAAGCCTAGTTTGTACTGATAGGCTGTTCCATAGGCCTACCATCCCCTGTGTGAAGAAATATACCCATATGTTGTGTTCTCTTGGGTTTAAAGTGTGTCATCTCGAAAAATTAATCTGGGGGTTAAGTCTTTCATCCCATTTAACCCTTTGAGGACGATAATTTAACCCTTTGAGGACGATAATTTAACCCTTTGAGGACGATAATTTAACCCTATGAGGACGGTAATTTAACCCTTTGAGGACGTTAATTTAACCCTTTGAGGACGATAATTTAACCCTATGAGGACGGTAATTTAACCCTTTGAGGACGGTAATTTAACCCTTTGAGGACGATAATTTAACCCTATGAGGACGGTAATTTAACCCTTTGAGGACGGTAATTTAACCCTTTGAGGACGATAATTTAACCCTATGAGGACGGTAATTTAACCCTTTGAGGACGATAATTTCACCTTATGAGAACGATAATTTAACCCTTTGAGGACTAATTTAACCTTATGAGGACGTTAATTTAACTCTTTGAGGACGGTAATTTAACCCTTTGAAGACGATAATTTAACCTTGTGAGAACGGTAATTTAACCCTTTGAGGACGATAATTTAACCCATCAGGCCCCAAAGGGTCAATAATTTTAATAAGACCCTCGAGAGATATTTCAAGTAACTCATTATTTTGAAGAAACTTAATAAAAGGAAACAGTTTATTTATTGTTAGTTAACGTAAGATGAGGTTAAATTAGCGTTTGGTTACTTCTTAGGATGGTTAGTCTTGTGCAGGAAGCTTGGGTGGTTAAAGTTCAGGTGATTTATGTGTGTTAGGTTAAGGTTAGGTTCGCCTATAGGGTGGTTAATCTATTGGTGAAGTAAGCTGGGGTGGCTAATCTACAGGGGAAATAAGCTGGGTTGGTTAATTTATTGGTGAAATAAGCTGGGGTGGCTAGTCTACATGTGAAATAAGCTGGGGTGACTAATTTTCAGGTGAAATAAGCTGGGGTGGCTAATCCACAGGTGAAATAAGCTGGGGTGACTATTCTACAGGTGAAATAATTTGGGGTGGCTAATCTACTAGTGAAATAAGTGGGAGTTAATTTCCATATTCTGTTTAATTGTTTTAAGATAATGATGTGTAACGCGGTGTAGTTATATAAATAGATAGATAGGTTGTCCATAGGTCTTATAGTGTCGTGGTGTCTGTGTGTCTAGTGAAAGTAACATTCATGGGAGCATTTCCGTGTTAGAAGATGAATCATAAACCAATGGGCATTTCCCGCGTTTTAAGAAGAGTCCGCCCTCTTAGGTCCTGTTTTCTCTGACAGCGTCCCGATCGATTCATTCTGACCTTGGCTTTGGCTTTATATAAATTTTCTTTTATTTCATGTATTTATCATAAATTAAATATCTCTAAGTTCATAATTATATTGTTTAGAATATTATACTAGCATGTGGTTAATTATAGAAGGTAGATAGCTAGTGGATTGTGGTAGATTGTGGTGGTGTGAAGTCATGAATGGAGGTGTCGGGAGAGGCGGCAGGTGACTGGGGGTGTTTGGCGGGAATTTAGGTCAGACGGCGGCGCCAACCCCAACACACCTCAAGGTTTGTTTATTTGTAGGGATGCCGTACCTGTCATATCTCCTCCTCCTTTCTCTTGTCTCCCTCTTCTTCCCTCCCTCTTTAGTCTCCCTCCCCCCATCTTCTATCTCTCCTTCTCCCCCTTCATTATTTCCGTATCTCACTTCCTTTTTTTCATTTGTTTATATCCGTGTGAAGATTTCTCCCTGTCCTCTTCATTCTCCCTTCCTCTACCTTCGTTATTTCCTTCTCCCTTCATTCATCCTTCCATCTCATCTTGCTGTTTCTCGTTTCTTCATGTCTCTCCAGTTCCTTGTTTCTCTCTTCCTTTCTCCTTTCCACTTTTCTTTCTCATCTCATCCATTTTTTGTCTCCTCCTTCCTCCTCCCAACCTCCCACCCTGCCCTCCTTCCTCCTCGGCCTCACCTGCCTCCTTCCCTCCTGGCCTCCTTCTCCCACTGCCCCCCTCCCCCCCACCTCCCCACCCCTCCACAACACACCAGTTATATCAATAATCAGTCATGAGTAACAGCAGGTGTGTAAACAATAGCAGGTGTGTAAACAATATTAGAATACCAAACACTCGCCTCACGGTACAGTCTCAGTGGATTTTTGACGCCATCTTTACTGTAATCTTCAAGAGTATATTTACAGTATAGTCTCAGTGGATTTCGGACGCTATTTTGTCGTTCCCGCGCCATTTATGACTGCCATTTTTTTGTCAACTTAAATAATCCGATTAAGGGAAACAAAAGTCAAGGAAATATGAATATAAATTACGCGGAAGTTAAAATATTAAATAAAAGCGTAGGAGTTAAGATACAAAAGCGCGTGAAATAATAAAAAATAAAGAACCAACATAAAAGCGCGCGAAAAGTAGCAACACAAAAGCGCGGGAAAGAAGCTCTCAGGTGTTGCTCTAGCGGTCAGATCAACAACCTCGGTAAACGGAAATGATGTGCTGGGTGCGCATCACTAATGTATTTGGTTTTAACTTGAGAATTATGAGTATTTTTGGGTAGGAATAAATCGGTAAGTAAATTTATCCACATATATGACTTACTGGGTTTATTTAGGTATATAAATCAATATATTCTTGCGAATTTTGGAATAAATTTTTTAGACCGCATAAATCAGACATTTTATGAAGATAATTATAATATTTCCCGTATTTAAAATTTCGCCATTTTCCTCTTCTGGGTTTCATTCATAAATATAAAATAAAACAAAAATTAATAATGATTTAGAATTTCTTTATTAAAACGTTCCTTATCTCTTAAACATTGTCTTTAGAAACAATTACAGCCTGGAATAATAATTATACCCGTTTTAATTATTAAGAATACTTGTATATGTAATGAACGGATGCTTGTGAAATATGATTCAGAGTGGAGTGAAAGTCTAATTGTGGGCGATAATGAACGCGGCCCCTTCACCACCGACGCCCATATAAAACTATCTTATTTATCTCTATGTCGCTTTACAATCTACTATAGCAGGATATGTATGACTATTGGTGTATTTAAGGGATATATGAGGTTGAATTTAGCCCAGGAACTGTGTATAGAGGGAGAGCGGTGGTGAGGTGGTCACGTTCGGGAGCATTGCTCTGGACAAATGCGTCTTGGTTGACAAGTTGTGCGCGAAGTTCCCCTGCGACGGTGCCAAATCTACCAGCTGGCATGATACAGGATTCACTATCAAATACAATGTGTGTGTGTGTATAGTGGTTAGCATGCTCGCCTCGCAAGCAAGCGGACCCGTGTTCGATCCCCGAGCAGGGTAAAACTATGGGCAAGTTTCTTTACGCCATTTGCCTCTCTACCCAGCAGTAATTGGGAACCCGGATGTTAATCGATTTGCGGATCGTGTTCCAGGGTAATGGTTAGCCAGTGTAGTTGGCGAGTTGCCCAGTCTTCTCGGCCTATTCCTTGACACTGGGTCATGCAGCTCGTTAACTCAGGCAAGGCCGGATTCAGGAGTGGGCAAAGCGGGCAGCTGCCCAGGGGCCTCCACATATCAGGGCTGGTCGACTTGAAACCACATGAATGACTCCAGTCATGTCTCACTTTTGTGTGTGTGTGTGTTGGAAATTTGTACACTTATCAATGAATATACAGTTAATTAAAAATTTCTCAATGTTCTAATTTCCTCAATATAACTGCATATGGCTTCAAAATTCTCCAAAGAAGTGTTCAAATTTAAAAATTTTCCCGGGGGGGGGGGGGCTTACAGCGCCCCCCAGAACTCCCAGATGTTTAGGCTCACTTCACTCGCCACCCCACCCTCTTGGGTAGTTATAATGAGGGGGGCCTCCACAAAGAGGCTGCCCATGGGCCTCCACAGGTCTAAATCCGGCACTGAACTCAGGGTGTGTTGGTTGTGTTGATGACAGCATCTACACCTCAAACAAATTCACGCCTAGGAGGCCCTTGGGCCGACCATCCTCGTTACACAAGGAACAACCATTATTATTATTATTAGGCGCATCGTGTTCAAAAGGGGGTGTTGGTGGGAGGGGGACAAAAGTGGGTATTTGAGGCAGGTGACGAAAAGGGGTATTGGAGGGAGGGAGAACAAAAGGGAGTGTTGGAGGCAGGACAGAAAGGGGGTTGGAGGAAGGGGGAAGAAAAGGTGGGGTTGGTCACGACTCAAGGACAACACAGGGGGGGGGGTGTGGATATAACGAGTGTGTTTGGAAGCTTCAGCCTCCAAGGACACGCGTTTGTACACATACCTTCCCCCAGGGTGTGTACGTGGCCAAGGTTGTTCGGCCAATTGTACTTGTATTGTCCAGCACCTATCCTCTCCCCCCGGGGCTGTTAGGATGTGGTGGGAGACGTTTGTGTGTCTGTTTCTGTCTGTCTGGGTGTGTCTGTGTCTGTCTGTCTGTCTGGTTTTGTATGTCCGTCTGGGTAGTGTTTAGGATTTATTGGTATTTTGGTTTTGTAGGTTTTTATGCAGACAGACAGAGAGAGAAGACACACACACACTCAAGGGCACCCATTACCCTCCCCCCTCAAGGTATCATCCAACTCACGCCACCAGCTTCGACATCCAACAGACGTAAATAAAAACAAAACACAATCCAGTTCCTTTTTTTATATATCATCAGTATCTCCAAAACAGCTTAGGTCTTTTTTTAATATGTTATGAGAGCTATTTTTTATATATCTAGATGACAAAGGGTAAAAAAAAAACACTCGTTTGATTTTTGTGGAATTTGTGAAGATTTTGATTTGATTGTTGTGTTTTCGTTCGTGAGTTGAATCCGGATTTTGAGTTTTTTTTGCTTATCTTTTTCGTTTCCATGGTGATGTAGAAGATATACAGGGCAGCAGCACACACACACACCAAGACAGACAGACAGACAGACACCAAGACAGACAGACAGAGACAATAACCTCACCCCCATGAGAGGCAACCTCTGCCCTCCCCTCCCTCTCCCTCCCCTCCCCCTCTTCCCCCTCTCCCTCACCCCTCCCCCCTCTCCCCCCCAACAAGTTCCCAACATCCCGTGGGCGGCGGATGTGAAAAGGTCACGAACTTGACCTGAGGAGAGACAGACAGACAGAGGTCAAAGGGTAATGGAGATTGCAATGTGGGTGTCTCCTGCAAGCTTCTGTCAACATTGCATGCAATGTTGTCTTTGTTCTTGTGTTAATGTTGCAAAGACGATACATACATACAGATTTACACACAGACTTACTTACATACAGACTTACATATACGTACACACAAGAACGAATTATACTTTGTGTGTGTGTGTTAATTACCTCCATTATATTTTAGAGCTAAATAATGAGACAACATAACCTTATCGTGAGACCTGGAAGTGTTTTGTTTTCTCTCTCTCTCTCTCTCTCTCTCTCTCTTTCTCAGGATACAGTAGGCTGAGTTAGCGGGACTTAAGGATTAATACCACTGGTTGGAGATGATGCGACTCTCAGGTTCACACAGGGGTCAACAGGGGTCACGGGGGGGGGGTGTTGACCTCTGGGGGAACGAGGGAGGTGGGTAGGAAGGCAGAGAGAGAGAGAGAGAGAAGGGGGAGATGAGAGGGAGAGAGAGAGAGAGAGAGGATTATTTTTGAACTTGGTCAATACTCGTCTCTTGAACACCCCTAATAATTTAGAGGTCACAGATCACCTTGTCTTAATCATCTGTTACCTACCTGTTAATTACTTATTAATCACCCGTTAATTACCTGTTGATCACCCTTTGTTTACTTGTTGATCACCTGTTAATTACCTATTTATCACCCGTTATTTACCTGTTGATCACCCGTTAATTACGTATTAATCACCCGTTATTTACCTGTTGATCGGCCGTTATTTACCTGTTGATCGGCCGTTATTTACCTATTGATCACCCCTTAATTACCTATTGATCACCCCTTAATTACCTGTTGATCACCTGTTGTATACCTGTTGTAACTAAGGGAACATCTTCTCTCCTTAACAGATGACCTGCCCACAGAAGACATCGACCTCACCACCGCCTTCCCACACACTCCGGCCACCACTCCGGCCTCCACTCCGGCCTCCACTCCCCTCCCTGATGACCTTAGAGGAGGGGAGACGGAGGTGGTAGGATGGGCGGAAACAACGGTGGACGGATTGGACGCATCGGAGAGCCAGACGGAAGTGCCAAGTACAGATGACCCTCCTGGCACTGTCACTACCCGCCTCACGACACTGCCCGTTAGTGACATTGTCGAAGAGCCGGATGGTGCTACTGTCCTGGAAATTCAGGACCTACTTACTACTGACGGTGATGTGGTACTTACACTGCCACCCGGTGATGATGTGAGTGTTTTAGACAGTGTCGTGGTACTTACGACAGTACAGAGTGAGCCCGGTGTAGATACTGTCACGGACGGGAGAGATGCGATTTCGACAGTACACGATGACGGTGTTAGTGTTTTAGACAGTGTAATGGACGGAGACGTGACAGATGATGTGGGTGTAACGACGATCAGTGTCACGGACGGTGGTTACACGATACCCGGTGAGGACAGTGCCATGGACAGTAGTGGGACAGTAGCCACGGTGCAAGATGTGTTTTATTTAGACAGTGCTACGAACGGTGAGTATACAGTCACGTCGACAGTGCCCGGTGATGACGCCGAGTCTACTGTATTGACGGCTGTAGACAGTGTTACGGACGAGGATGAAATACTGTCTACAGTACAAGACAGTGCCGTCACTGGTGTAAATACTGTCACGGATGAAGAGGAAGTGACAGCGCAAGGTGGTGTCACGGGTGAGGGTGTCATGACAACTACAGTAACAGGTGGTTTGTTGACGGTAGGTGTCACAGACGGGGATGACGTGACAGCTGCAGTAACAGGTGACGAGGGGACGGCAGCTGTCATAGACGGGGGTGAAACAGAAGCCACAGACTCGACGACGGCGGTCAGTCACGACACCTTGGAGCAGGACCTTGAAATCCCCGAGGCTGTGGTAGCGAGGGATCCTTCGTCTTCCACCCCATCAGGAGATTTGGAGGAGGAGGAGACCATCACCCCAGTCTCTGTCACCTTGGAGACCGACCTGACACCCGAGGATGACCACCAAGACCCTGTGTCCGATCCCCCACTGACGGAAGCGGCCCTAGATGACGAGGCCGGGAAGACGACGAAGAATCTTCCTGATGATAACGATGATGATGACTCGGCAACGATGGAAAGCGACGATTCGAACGGCAGCGATTACGACCTGATAGTGGAGACGGTAATCAGTACAGCGACGATTTATTTTGATGACGACTCGTTACAGCATCTTGGCACCAGCCGTCGTTTTCCTCGCACGGTGTCCGCTGATCTGAGAGCGACGCCCGCACAGCTCAACGACGTGGAGATGACGGAACAATACCGCGGCTTCCTCTCACGTCACTACCCGCCCTCCTCCCTCACCACCTACACCACCATCGTCGACCACTCAAACCTCAGGAAAACCAACCGCAAGTCTGACCCTCAGCCAGACATCGACGACATAATCAAGGGGATCGTGCAGCTGCTGGGAGGCAACGTGAAGGTGACAGCTGCAGAAGTCCCCCAAACTCGCCTCACGACCTTCGGTAACTTAGACGTGACCAGCACCCGCATCAACAACAGAGGTCCTCCCAGACTCACTCATATACCATATGGGATCCTCAATTCCCCAGTCCAAACTCGACCACCAATCCGGCGACCAGTCTCTTCCCCGGCCAACTTACCCAATCTTCGACCTCTACCTGGCCGACCACAGTTTGTAGCCAACACTCGGCCGCCCTTTTTGGTTCCCCTGCCGCCCTCCCTGGCTAGCCGTCCCTTGCCGCCCCTCCAGCGACCCTACGCCACAGGTATCCCTCTCCCCATCGACCTCCTCCCCAACTCTGACGAGGTTTACGACACTCAGCCGGAGATCACGGTCAATCCTGTCATCCCGGGCTTCCCAGACTACGGCGATAAGACCCTAGCGAGCAGACCAACAGCAGGAGAGAGTCCACACACCACTGAAAGTTCCCAGACGACCCCCACACTACTACACATGGCACCCACCTCTCTCATACCACCACCACCGCCACAAGTTGACACGGAAGAAATTGACAACATCACCACATTCGCCACAATAACATCTACCACACAACTCGTCGCCCAGATTTTGTCGGATGTGCTTGAGACATCCACGAGCGTCTCCAGCATCGAACCGGAGACCTCGACGACAAATAGTGAGACAAATGTTGCCACAGATGTGATACCCAGCACCACAAGTGTTCCAGAGGTGTCGACTACAAGTGTCCCTATCTCCCAGGACACGGCCGCCGCCACAACAACAACCACCACCACAACCACCCCGCCGTCTCAGACCACCTCAGAGACATACCTCCTTCCCTCCATGCTAGACCCAACCTCCACCGTGACCTCAACCTCAGTTCTAGACCAAGAACCTCAACCAACCTCCACTATCACCACCAGTACCTCATCCACCACACTAAGTCAATCATCCGCCACACCCTCCATCACCACTCCCACGCCATTGCTATCCATCCCACGCCTTCCCACGCCCTCCTACCGTCCAACTGGCCCTCCACCACCCTCCCTGTCACATCCCCGTCCAGGCGTCGTACTGGATGACTCACAATACCGTCCAGGACAGATCATAACAGGGACAGTGGTACCTTATGACGTGGGAGGACCCGGTGACATCTTTGACGTCACGGTCTCAGCTCACCAGGGGTTCGGTCCACCCATCAGAGGACCACCTTTCAGACCTCGTCCTCCAAACTCGGGCCAGCCTTATCTTAGTCAAGGTGAGTGAGTGTTAGTGGCAAGTACTGTACCTGTAGTGTCTTGATTAACATGTATGTATGTATGTATGTATGTATGTATGTATGTATGTATTCGTCAGTGTTGTGTGTTTGTCGCATTGTGTAAAAAAATGTATGTGTATTTGTTTGTAGGCTTGTGTACAGGTTTGTGTCACTGCAAAAGAGAGAGTGTCTGTGTGTGTAATTATTTGTCCCGGATATCTCCAGGGTATAACGCAGTAGTTTATGTTTGTGTTTCTTTTCGATTTGTTTTGCTCTTCTCTCCGCTTATGTTTATTTCTGACACCACACCCGATGTACTTCAAACTTGGTGTGTGTGTGTGTGTGTGTGGTAGAGAGAGACTGTCCAGTGACATTTTTCCGAGCACCATACAATTCACACCACGTATCTAGGTAATTAAGGTCTCGGTACACTTTTGGCGCCACTCAAGTGAACCAGTTAGATGAGGTCGTACATCTTCACCCACGAGGAATTCTTAACGCAGAATTGGATATTTAAAAAAATATATATTCATGATTTGTGCCAGGCCGTGTCATGGTCAGCGTTGCCAAGTGTCCAGTGTGACCGCAAGCGAGCCATTCCTGAGCCCTGTAATTGTAACAGCGAGTGTGTGTGTGTGACCACCAACATTAACAGCAACGGCAGAGGCAGCACTGCTCTACTTTCCACCCGCAGCATATGGCGCGGAACAGCTCCACCTCAGCCAGTGCGATGCGTGGTTGTTTTCTCTTTGTTTACAAAAATCAAGTTAAAATATTTTTGAAAGTAGATAAGTATTGTTATTTCTACTCTAATAAGAGCACTAACCTACGAAATGTTCAATAATTTGGTGATTGTAGTTCAATATGTATATCAAAATAGAATTGTCAAAATCAACAGGAAGAAAATAAGGCACGGAGAACGCTGTGAGCCCGCGGTCACTGAATTCAAGTCACGGTGTTCGGTTCCGTGACCGACGACTTTCTATCATCCAGCCGCCTCAATTACCATTACGGACAAGGACCTAGGCGTTGAATAGACATAATGGGGATAAAATTATGATAAATTATTGTAAACGACAGTGGGGATAAAGTTAAGCGAGTAATTTTACGGTCTGTTAGTATCGTAGCCATGATGATTGTACGCGAACGTTCCTTCCGGGTACGATGGAACAGTAAGTTCGGGCTACTGCGGAGGGAAGGGGGGGGGGGTAATGGTAGAGATAGATAAAAATAGACAGATATGAGAGAGAGAGAGAGATGGGAAGGGAAGGGAAGGGAGCCAGATAACTATCACCTGGAGAAAGTGTAAAGGTAACCTAGTCATTATTTACGGCTGACTGATACCTTCACGCATTGGCTGGCTGTCTATGACGTCACCGAATTGCTCTTAGTGACGTCACAGATCTCCAGTGAAGGTAGGGGGTACTTCATGATAATATACAATTACATTAAGTTATTTAAGGTAGTTTTTTATCGTAACTATATATTATGTAAAGCTGGTAGAGAATTAGCGGGAGAGAGAGACTTAGGGAGTGACGACCTGGTAAATAATCAACTTCCTCAGTGTAATACCAATTCACTTTCTCTCCGTCTCTCTCATAAATTATTCTCATAAATTATTCTCGTTATATTATTCTATTATTACTCTCTCTCTCTTTCTCTCTCTCTTTCTCTCTCTCTTTCTCTCTCTCTCTCTCACTCAATTGGTATGTCTGTCTGTATGTCTGTCTGTCTGTATAATAGAGTCACAAAGCATCTGTCATGTTTATTATTGACTTCATTCTATATTGACTTTATATCACTGTATCAATGTATTTCTACCTCTGTAACACTGTACCAATGTATCTCTACCTCTGTAACACTGTACCAATGTATTTCTACCTCTGTACCAATGTATTTCTACCTCTGTACCAATGTATTTCTACCTCTGTAACACTGTATTTGTACCTCTGTAACACTGTACCACTCTATCTCCACCTTTATAACACTGTACCAATGTATTTCTCTACCCCCTGTTTCAATGTACCACTGTAACACTGTACCACCTCCTCCACAGGCATTGCTCAAGGGCCCCTGGTGACGACTCCTGTAGAAGGGAATAACGGGTTTGTGTCTATTGATGGCCGCAAGACTTACTTCGATCTGTTCCCCACCACCGCCACCCACGACCAGGAGTATCTGCAGGTGAGAGAGAGAGAGAGAGAGAGAGAGAGAGAGAGAGAGTACTTATCATCATCAATAACTGCAGACATTTGTAGAGAGAGGTGCAAAGAGAGAGAGAGAGAGAGAGATTAAACTGCTATCATCAGTAATAAAAACAGGGAGAGAGAGAGAGATAGAAAGAGAGACAGTGAGAGAGAGAGACTAACTAACACCATCACCCCCCACAGCCACCTTCACAACAGTCCATGGTAGGGACGGGGGTCGGAGTCGTCATCCCAGAAGTGGATATTCCCTTAGACAGCAGCGGACCCCCAAACAACCAAGGGGGGTACTATCCACAACCCTCGGCACCTCAGCCCGCTATACCCCCACCCACGCCGCCCACACCACACCCACAGCAGCCCACACCACACCCACAGCAGCCCACAACACCAACGTCCAGACCCACCAGGAAGCCCTACAATCGAAGGCCTACTCAGCCCTCCATCAGGTAGGTCTTGAAGCCTTTGATTATGGTCATCATTTGAACCTCTGGGACTGAAAGGTCTTTTGAGGTGTATAGGTGAACCATTTAAGACTTAATTGGTGCTTTATTGTTAATTAGATGAGATGAATTGAACCCTGATAATTACTATGTCTTTATCAACTTGTTACAATGTTTAATGAAGTTATTCCTGGGTGAATATTATTAACATACAGTTCTGACATTTTTAATCATATTGGAGTTAAAATATTCAAACACCCACGACTGAATCTGTTGACTAAATGTGTCTCATCTTCTTCAGGATCGACACTTGCATTGTGGGTGATGACTCGACCTGCCAGGAGCAACTTGGGGAGGTGTGTCGGACTGAGGAGGAGGTGTCCAGCTGTTACTGTAAGCCTGGAACTGCTCGACGAAGACCTAGGACCCCTTGCAAGAGTAAGAGAGAGAGAGAGTGTGTATCTTAATGTGAGAGAGAGAGAGAGAGTGTGTGTGTGTGTGGGTCTTAGAGAAAAAGAGTGTGTGTGGGGGGGGGAGGTGGGGTCTTATCCAACATTGTCTTAACACCTTACTTGTTCATTTACCCCTAAGGTCTTGCTGAAGTCTTTAAGTCTTGCCTAATCTTACCCATATGTTACCCAAATACCTCTTCCCCCATCCTTCCCTACCCCCCCCCCTCCCAATCTTCCTTGCATCTTACCCAAGACTTACCCTTAACTCTTACCTTCTCTCCGTAGGAATAATCTCGCTCTACATGTCGCTGAAGGTGGACCGGGTGGGTGACCAACGCATAGTGTGGGGCGGTAACTACTACAACCCAGAGTCCCAGGAGTACCGCTTGTTGGAGTGGGAGGCCAGGCATGCTGTACGTACCTCCTTCAGGGTGTTCCTCAGGGTCATACAGGGTCATTTTCTGTCCTCCAGGGCCGTCAATAGCATTAGTGGCCATATTTTGTGACTTACCCAGCAATATACACTTATGGTTTTTGGGTCTGAAGTTAGGTTAGGGTAGGTTAGGTCCGAGGCCTCAGTACAATGAGTCCACCTAGGTGCTTAAGTCCTATACACATGAGGAATTCAGTCATACTTTGTCATGTAATCAAACACTTTTATTATAATGAACATTTAGAAAAGATTAAAGAACTCTTTGGTCAAAGAACTCAAAAACCCTAATGAGGAACTAGATTCAAGATTTAAGCACAAAGACATCAATTGAAAGTACCGATACTGTATGACCATTCCCAAGTGGTGACGATGCTATATATGTGATGCCTTAACATTTAAAATTACTTAAAAATGCAAAGAATTAACATAAATGTGAATAGAAGAGTATCTAGTATAACACAATGGTCTTGCCCAGATCTCGAATGCCATGTCCAAGACGCCCCTGAGCTCAGCGTATATGGGCAACACCGTACACAAGTTCTACTCCCTGGGGGGTAAAGTGATCGTCAACTCTACCATCAACCTCGAGGACCTGCCATCCACCCGGAGCCGCAACATCCGTCACACCCTCCAGCGGCAGATCATCCAGGTCATCCAGAGTCACGCTAATAATGTGGGTGATTCGGCAATCTGGGTGGATGGTCCCCTCAACCCTATCCCGGATGTTTCAGGTATGGATTAACTCCCTGACCTATCCACTCACTCACTCTCTTCTTGTCTCTCTCTAACTCTCTCTCTGTATGTATTTCTCTATATATCTTCATACACACAAGAGCTATGTATCTCATCCATTTACTTATGTATCTTCACCCTGTATCACCCCTTTGGCAGACGTGAACGAATGTAACGAGGCGACGCTACACGACTGTCACGTCCACGCCAGCTGCATTAACGAGTTTGGCACCTTTACTTGTCGCTGTTTACCTGGCTATACTGACAGGTAAGTCCTCTTGTCTAGGGGAGGTTAAATTATGGTGTAGGCTTAGGTTAACTTTTCTGGGAAGTTAGCATTGGTAAAGTTAAGGTTAGGTTAAGTTTTGTTAAGGTATATAAGTTGTGAGTAATGTAGATGATGCCATGAAAATATATTACAGTGAGAGGGAGAGAGAGAGAGAGAGATATTCTAGTATAGTCTCCAGTCTCTCTTACATGTTGAGTAAAAGAGAGAGAGAGAAGGAAGGTGAGAAGAAGCAAAAGAGAGAGAGGGGGAAGATAGGATAGGCAAAGAAAGAGAGAGGGAAGATGAGAAAGAGAGAAAGGGAAGAGGGGAAAGAGAGAGAGAAGATTGGATAGACTGAAAGATGGGAAAGAGAAAGAGAGAGAGAAAGAAGAGAGGTACATACATAGATCTAAAACCCACAATTATTCACAGGTTCTCAGATGACCCAGAGCAGGTAGGAAGGAAGTGCGAGTCGTGCTCCTCTGATTACTGCAACAAGAGGGGCGACTGCCACATCCAGGACGGCCATAAAGTGTGCCAGTAAGTGCCAACCTTCAGTGCCAGTCATGAATGTCAGCGTATTTAAAAAAAAATTATATATGCCCTTAAATGGCAGTCATCATCTGTGGACATTACCTGTAGGGATGGCGGCCATTACCAGTAGACGTTTCATGTTCCTTGAGTTCCATTTTTATGCTTATGGAGCTGGAGTAGGGAATCCTTAGCTGTTATTTAAATCCTAATGAGGAATTGGGTCAGTAAACGTGTGTTGTTGCTGCAGGTGTCGAGGGTCGTACTACGGGACGAGGTGTGAGATCGACGGCGAGGTGTTGGGTGTGGCTGTTGGGGCGTCCGTAGCTGCTGTGGTCATCATCGTCCTCACCCTCATCTTCCTCTGTATGTGGAGGTGAGTCACTCTCTTCTGGGACTCTAACCCTAACCTAACCATCATCCTTGACATCTTATTGGCTGCAGTTAAAGATGAAATATGAAAAACTGCAACACCAACTTGACATATCTCTGTTGAAGACTGTGTGTGTGCTGGTGTAATCTAACCAACCCTAATGTAATGTAATCTAACGTAATCTTAACCCTAATGTAATGTGATCTAACGTAATCTTAACTGACCTTGGCATCTTCCCTCCTGCAGTCGAAGATGGAAAGCCCAAGACCGCAAGACTGAAGTGCTGGCACGTGGGGCTGCTCTTGGGGGCTTTGCCGTAAACGTTCAACACAAGGGCTCCTCCTCCACCGCCCACCAGTACGGGGCAACTCTTGAAGACCGTATGCGATGGGCACAGCTCGCTGACACACTCTCCAGTCAGAATATTTACGCGGTGAGTCCTTGATTGTAATTGGTTAGTTTTGACTTTCACCCGTCCTTGGATAAAGTCCCGCCACCAGAATAATCAAGTGGATAATGTCCCGTGATAAAAGTTTACCTTATTAACATCTCATTTGACTTGTGTTAGTTAAAAGTTAATTAACAAGAAGCTCACATTAATTTAAATAAGGTTAGGTTACAGTAAGTTAGATACACAATGCAGTAGTTGATTTATGTAGCAAATAAAGAAAGTATCTGTGTTTGTCATTGATTCTGGCCGTCTTGTAAGGTAGTGGGAGACGACTCACATTGATTCTGGCCGTCTTATAAGGTAGTGGGAGACGACTCACAAGATTATAGAAATTGAAATTGTTCTCTCAGGTTAGGTAGAGGTACATTATGTTAGGTTAGGTTTAGGATTTGGTTCAATAACATATGAAAAATTACTTCATGTTGTTCTTGACTTACATATTTACCCCCAAATCTCTAACCCCCTGTTGCAACCTAACCCAACCCAACCCAACCCAACACAACCCTATCCTATCCCATCCTATCCCATCCCATCCTATCCTAACCTATCACTAAGTTCTGTCTACCTTTGTCTTCCTTAGCAACCATATTAGCAAATAAGAGATCACCTGAAGATTAGCCACCCCAGTTTATTTCACCTGATGATTGATCTTCATAATACTAATCTAACCTAACTGAACCTAACCTATATAACCTAACCTAACCCAACTTAACCTCCTCCCCTTCCTTCTCCTTCCCAGGTTGCATTAGCTTGTTTGTTCATCAGGAGTAAAAAAAATGGGGTGTCTAATATTCTGGTGAACCCACAAATTTATATACCAGAATGGCCATGAGTATACCAATATGGCTAGACAACATGAGTATACCAATATGGCTAGACAACTGGCTCAACAACTGACAACCGTTCAGCATTTACATACCATGACGGTTGCTAAGGAAAGCCATAATTGGGTTGATCTTGGTTGATTGGTTCAATATCCCAGACGAACAGTTTATTGCACAGTGACCAATTTGCACGACGTTACCTCCTGTCTTGTATTAACTCTCTCATGCTGTGTAAGTTATGTGAAGAGCGACTACTATTGTTGGTTGGTCTTACTTGAGCCAATCTCTGACTATTATTTGTTTACTAAGGCCAGAAATTGATGTTTGATCTTTAATGCCAATCCCTGACTACTGTGTTATGTAGGTCGACTAATTTGACCTGTGGTTTATAATACTAACCAAAGTTAACTAAGCCTTGACAGTCAGTTGGTGCAGCAGTACAGTCAGTTATATTGATCTCTGACCTCCCATTTCAACCCTGTTTTAACTAATCCTTCTTGACTATCATATGATGCAGAAAGGACAACTAATTTGGTCTGACCATTGGTTCCATCCCTACCAAAAAACAAAACAAAAAACTATTATTGTTGTCACAAGAAGATCAAACTGGCATGATGACCTCTGCTCTCAACACATTTTAGCTATTACTTAAAATGTCATTGACCAACACAAAGACCTTGAACTTTGACCTCATGGCAGCAGCAACAGCAGCAGGGGTACCACCACGGTGATGTTGGTGGCCCTGGTGTTGGGGCGTACACGGCCTCCAGTAGGGACTACCTCACCTCCGCCGTGCCCTCCACGCCCTTCTCCATCTACAACCGCGTCACCCGGGCCATCTCAAACTCCACCATGGCCGCAGCTGCCCGGGACGGTGGCGGCGGTCTCCTGAGCCGCATCCGCAATGTGTTTGGCGGCAGAAGGGGCGGAGGGGCGAGGAAGGGCAAGGAGAGGAGACCGCCGTACATGATGAGCCAGGAGCCATCACTGACCCTGCAGCAGTTGATGGCCCTTCACACCCACCTGTCATCTGTTAGTTGACTTAAACGCTAATACCTTGTCTGTCTGTCTGTCTGTTCCACCTTCATTCTTCATAGTTTTGTATCTGATCTTAAAACTAATACCTTGATGTCTGTCTGTATATCTGCCTGTTACATCTTGATGCTTCTTAGTTCTCTAGATTACGATCATAGCCGTCACATTTCCTTAACAACACCCCCGCGCACACACACACACACACACACACCCACCTCCACACACCCACCCACACCCTCACCCACCTCCACACACCCACCCACACCCTCACCTACTCTTCATGGGGGAACTATAGTAATAATAACAGCACTAATATATTTTAATCTTAACTATATTTTAAATTATTCAAATCCTTATTGTGTCTTTACTATATTTTCTTCTTGTATATATTTTATCTCCCTTTATATCACTAAACAATACTTCTTTCTGCGTTATTGAACATTATTTTATTTCCAATGTAAAGTAATTTTTATTCATCAATGACTAACGTAACTGTTATTTATATTTGTATTAATTTGTTTTATTGACGATTGATAATTGGAATTATTACTTTATTTCCTGCACTTTACTTTGGTTTATAATAAGTAATGATACTTTAAGTAATTTTTTATATTATTTTTTCTGCGTAATATTTAATTTTTCATACTAATAACATAATACTTGTCATCTATCCTTACTAGTTAACTGTCCTTACTAGTTAACTATCCTTACTAGTTAACTATCCTTACTAATTAACTATCCTTACTAGTTAACTATCCTTACTAGTTAACTATCCTTACTAGTTAACTATCCTTACTAATTAACTATCCTTACTAGTTAACTATCCTTACTAGTTAACTATCCTTCCTAGTTAACTATCCTTACTAGTTAACTATCCTTCCTAGTTAACTATCCTTCCTAGTTAACTATCCTTCCTAGTTATATCCTTACTAGTTTACTGTCCTTCCTTGTTAACTATCCTTCCAAGTTAACTATCCTTCCTAGTTATATCCTTACTAGTTTACTGTCCTTCCTTGTTAACTATCCTTCCTAGTTTACTGTCCTTCCTTGTTAACTATCCTTCCTAGTTAACTATTCTTACTAGTTAACGTTAGTGTCTTCTAACTACATGTGCTCCTCGACTTGAGAACGTTCAAATTACAAACTTTCAGAGATACAAACATCATCTCTGAGGGGGGTTACCTGCCAGAACAGGAGTTTAATGTGGACGAGACGGGATTATTTTGAAGAAAATTCCAGATAGAACAAACATTACCTAGAGGAGAAGAGTGAGCCAGGTTTTAAGGCTGTATTAAAGGGTATAGCTGTACTAAATATCCATAATCTTTTCATTTTTTACAATATGTTTGGTATCTACAAGTTGGACTTACAAACAAGCCTCAGGATTGTAACTCGTTCATAAGTAGAGGAGCACCTGTACTGAGAAACTAGAAATAGCTCATTTTTATCATATAGGGGCTAATGCACTACCTATCAGTGGCTATTACCTATTAAACTAACTGGTACTAGACAAACTAGGAATGGCTTTTATCTATCCTGCTGACTACTAAACTATTTAGAAGTGACTATTAATATAGACCAATTAGAAATGACTAGAAATTAGACTTACTAGGAATTAGACCTACTAGAAATGACTAGAAATTAATAGAACTTAGACATACTAGAGGTGACTAGAACCCATCACTACTAGAAGAAGCCTTAACTAGCAAAACTTGGACCACAACCCGAGGCTTAAAAATACTCAATGGTCTCGGAGGTAGGACGCCCATTGATGTTTAATTTATATCCACAGCAACCGGAGCAGCTACGAGGTGTGGGCGGTCCCTCGTCCCCACCCACAGCCGCTGCTACGCCCACACCCTTATTTCAACACCAACGGCAGGTAAGGCACCCACTTTGTATCCCATCGGTGGTAGATATGTCTCGCGCTTGTAGACATCTAACGGTATTTACTCGAGGCGTCACGGTACATACACACTGAGTATTTCCCACTCCACCAGATGGCAGCATCGTCATCGGGCTACGCATCGCTGGGTACTCTAGGGTCGACGGCATCACCACAGTACGGCCACCATCAGTACCCGCCGCAGCAGTTTGGCTTACAGCACCTAAACCCCATGAGCCACCTGACCAGCATGCAGCAACAACAACAACAGCAGCAGCAGCTTCACAAACAGTCGGCCTTTGGGGCACAGTCGACGTACGGTCAATATGGCCCGGCGTCTTTCACTATGTGTAAGTCAGTTCTCTTGCTTTACCTCTTCTGTTACATAAGTTAGGGTTAATGTGTTCTACTTTATAAGGTATTAGTCATGGAGTTTTGGTGATATAACCTTTATTTATGAGAGAAGGGGAGTGAGGAGAGAGAGAGATAGACAGGGAAGGAGAGAGACAGAGTGAGATACAGAGAAAGTGAGAGAAGTATATTGGAGAGAGTGAGAGAGAGAGGAGAGACTTTATAATATAACATTAAACACAGTGGAATATTCACAGGTATAATAATGTATTGTAATATGTATATACTGTAGCTGCTAATTGACATTTTATTTAGAATTATAGAAAATCTTATGAAAATGTTTTATATCTGTGTGGTACTGTATTTTGGTGTGGGCAGATGACACATTTATCTTAGCTGTATTAGATGAACATTTGTCTCCTGTTTTATGAGAGAAGGTATTGACTCTGGGACTGACCTGTTTCATTCTTTCACAGCTCAAGGAGGTGTGTCACGTGCGCCAACTATGGGAGCTCGCACGCCCGTCCCTCTCCATGATATGATGGGTGCAGCCACCATTGGTCCCATGGGTGGGGGCACTGTGGCGCCCTCTGGCCTAGAGAGCTCCGAGGATGAACTGGACCGGCCGTACCACTTACCGCGGCCCAAGTCCCGGGTCTCTCTAGGGGTGGGTACTCTGGCTGCCTCAAACTCCCGTATAGCTCGAAGCTACAATTCCTTGCTGTTTTAGTGCCCGGGATATTAAGACGGTAGCACGCTTTATTCACAATCCACAAGGCACAGGTTCAGTCGTTGCAACCAGATGTGGGTATGTGAGGACCCAGTGAGGGGGTAGATGGGCATATAGGAGTTCTCTTATAGTGAAAAACTTGGGCATCAAGAGGTCCTCATTATAAAGGGGTGGTGGGTGTTGTGGTGCCTTTTGTACAAGAGAGATGTGGGGAACTATTCTAGTGCCAAGAATATGGACATGAAATGGAAGAGACCCTTTTCTAAATCCCCCAACGTGGGTGTACGGCCATGGGCACCAATGGGTAGGAATTCGTTGGGTGGAACTAACTGAGCGTGGGTTAGCATCCCAGCCCACACTAAGAGAAGGGAGGTGGGCTCGAGTTCATGGGCACAATTCTACCACTACAACCATGGGCATTATTTAAAGTAGAATTACCTATTACTGTACTTCTATGTATTGCCTGGTAGTGCTGTAGCTTTCTAAAGAGTAACTATGCTCTTTCCTCTACTCTCCTATGCTTTCTAAAGAGTAACTATTCTCTTTCTCTGCTCTCCTATGCTTTCTTAAGAGTAACTATGCTCTTTCCTCTACTCTCCTATGCTTTCTAAAGAGTAACTATGCTCTTTCCTCTACTCTCCTATGCTTTCTTAAGAGTAACTATGCTCTTTCCTCTACTCTCCTATGCTTTCTAAAGAGTAACTATGCTCTTTCTCTGCTCTCTACTCTCTTTACTCTTACCGCTCGGAAGTCCCAACCTTACTTTCACTAAGTACTTTCCACATGTCTCTATTTTTCCTCTCACAAATTTCCCCAATTCTCTATACATACTTTTACTTTCTATTACTCTCTTTCCTACTTACCACTCCTCTTCACTCTAACACACAAGTATCTCAGTTTTATCTATTGTTCTAGCTCTTTCTCCTGTATTTTTTTTTACTTACACACAAGCACCACAACTTTCTATAACAGTGCCCTTACTTTCTCTTTCACTTTCTCTTATTTTTTTTCCTCCCTTACTGTCACAAAAGTTTACCAGCTCAAATATGTTACTTTCCCTTTTGAATCCTGATATTTTTTTACTTTTTCTACTCATAAAAGTATCCAAGCTTGTGTTCTTTTACTCTTTCCCTCCTTTAACCAAGCTTATATTCCTCTACTTTCCCCTCACACTAACCAAGCTTGTTCACCTCACACTCTCCTCACTCTCCTCACTCTGATGCTAACCCTGGCCTCACTTTGCTTCAGTCCATCACCCTCACCACTTGCCTACCTCACTGGCATCACTCCGTCAACTTGTGTGAGTCCTCTTGGGATGCACCTGTCTATTGTGTGATGTTGTTGTGGTTGTTGAAAGAGGTGATTGGATTTAGTGTCTGTGAGTATGAAATGTATAACACACACACACACACACACACACACACGACATACAGACAGATCAAAATTTCTCTTGTAATGATCTTTAACCATTTCCAAAAGCACATCAGTCTTGCATCCCTATATTTTCACCCTTATAAACATTCCTATAATTATATATGTTTGAATAAATGTTTGGAAGTGTCGGAAAACATCACATGACATTGGCCAGTCACACGCCTCCATGGTTCTGATGTCATCACTGTTATCAGCTGTTTATTGGTTGTGTGACTGCCTCTTGTATACAGTGATAATTACAAGGACCAATCACATGTCTCTCTTGATTTTGACATATGGCTGCTCATTGGTTGTTACAGCATGTTAATGTGGAGCTTTGATGATGTCACAACTACAGAGACATGTCATTGGTCAAGTCAGTATATTAAGCGACCCCTGATTAGTCTAGTATGTTCCATGTATGATGCAGTGATGATGTTAGAGCTATGGAAGCACATGATTGGCCAGTGTGATGTACTGAATGTCCCCTCATTGGTCGTGGCAGTTTCATGCATGGTGCAGTGACGATGTCATAGCTTAGAGAGCACTTGTGATTGGCCAAAGTAAAGCACCAAATGCCCTCTGGTTGGTCATGGCTCAGTAATGAATTCGGAGTCACGGGGGCATGTGATTGGTCAATGCGGTTGCTCAAAATGACCTCTCATTGGCCAGTCCTCGTCCTGGATGATATTTTTCCCCATCCATTACATGCACTGCACTCATGCACTCAAAGACACACTCACACCACACCACACACACTTAAGTCAATAGAGTTGCATCATGAAGTCTGACTAATGATACTCAATTAACACCTTATTGCACCCTGTCTATAAGGTCCACATTTTAAGGATCCCCAAAGGCTGATTTCAGGATCTTCAGTACAGTAATTTAGGGGTTGATTTTAGGTTTAAGGGACATCTTCAATAACCTCAGGCTAGATTTTAGGTTTTATGGGTTCGCCTCAATAACCCAAAGGTCTTATTTTAGCTTTTAAAGGCCCTCTTCAATAACTCGAAAGCTATTTTAGGTTTTAAGGTAATTATTTTATCCCTTTAGGCTTCAAAAATTCTTCTTCGGTTACTTAAAAAGGCTCATTTTGGGTTAAAGTTCTTCCTTCAGTCTCCTTTAAATCTATTTTAGGTGTTTTAAGTCCTTCCTTAATTACTTAAAGGTTAAATTTTAGGTTTAAAGTCATTTTCAGAATCTGTTTTTTCCTCTTGTTTGTGTTTATATAATTTGGGTAATTTTATTCATAATATTTTAAACTTTTTGTTACTCTTTCAAACTTTGTTGTTACTTTTTTGTATATAATTTTTTGTTATTGTTGTGGGATTAGTAGCCTACCTCAAAGAGAGAGAGAGAAGGAATGAATCATGGAGAGAGAGGAGGGGAGGAGGAATCATGGAGAGAGAGAGAGAGAGAGAGAGAGAGAATGATATATAATTATTCTTGTTCATTATTCTCCAAGGTTTATTATCACTGTGATATCTCTCATCAGTTATTTATATATCACTAGTTACATCTCCACACTCTAGTAATTCATTTGTTTCATTAAATTTCACTTAGTTCCAGTCGATGGTGATTGGTCAATGGTCAGTTATTGTCTCGTCATAATTGGTTGTCCGTATGTCCGACTTTACTCCTGTAGATACTGTACTGAACATACACAGTGAAGCCTCCATATAAAGGACCCTTGATATAATGGACTTTCATCTCTATATCATTAATTAGATGGGGATTTTATGTCTAATGAGCCCTCGATATAAAGGACTTTCATCTCTAAATGCTCGTTAGATGGGGATTTCATATCTAATAGACCCTCGATATAATGAACTTTCCTCTCCATATAGTCCATTAAATAGAGGTTTTACTATACTATTGTAAAAAATAACCAAATAAGGACATTACAGAACATCTTACCAGCCTTTAACACTATTTTCATGTATAAACAGCTTATGCTAATTTTATAGGCAATACAGTACATATGGATAACTTGTTTGTATATCTCAGAGTTCGTCAGCCAAGGAGCACCCTGTGTGTGTTATGTACAGTATATACCGGGTAGTATAAATCAATCGTTGGAGTGAAGAGTAACTTAGTTTGAGAGGCATTTAGGATCTGGATAGACTACGTGAACTAAATAAACCTGACCCAAACTACCTTAGGATGGTTAGATTTTGTTTTGTTTGGTCTGCTACGTAAATTTTCACACTAGTTTCTTTATTTTCTTGCTCTTGTGTTAGATTTTTATGATGTAGATTTAAATCAGTGATGTAATTAAGACTGTGAATGAGTCTCTCTTCAATTTTAGCCTTTATGAATTGTCTGAAGATTAGCCCCCATATGCTCACTTGAAGATTATCTCTTATGCTCACTTGAAGATTATCCCCCTAATGCTCACTTTAGCCAAGATATGGAAGATTAACCCCCTCTCATCTGGATTAACCAAAATATGCTCACTTGAAGATTAGCCCCCTCCCATATGCTCACTGGAAGATTAGCCCCCTCCCATATGCTCAATGGAAGATTAGCCCCCTCCTAAATGCTCACCTGAAGATTAACCCCCAGCTTAACGAGCCTTAAGTTTAACCGCCCTGAAACTATCTTAGGGGCTATTGTTCAGGTAATCCATAGAGATTGAAGTTACAAATGACCTCGTTCAATATGTCGACTACACCTGTGATTATGGTGAAGATCTGATCAAAATATAACGCAATGAAACGGCAGAGCGAAACTTTTAAAACTTTACATTTGCTATTTTTGAAACTTTACATTTGCTGCTTTTGACATTTTCTTGTATAATATTGTTGTATTTTTTGTTGGATTTCTATTCTTGTATGTTGTTGTTGTTGTCATTCATCTGTTTTCCACCAGTTGTTTACCAGTTAGGGATTATGTGAGGTTTTCCAAATGATGATGTGGCACTAAGGTAGATTCTCAGAGGCTGATACGTGGATGAGCGTCTGTTTTATGCGAGTTTATCATCCCACATAGACGATTAGGTTGAGTTTGGTTAAATCGTCTATGTAAGAAAATCGTTTAATCGTCTAAATGTTATGTAATCAAAAACTTTACATTCGAACTTAAGAAAATTCAGATTCGGGTTGATACAAATTTCTGATACCAAGGGAAGGACTGTGTGTGTGTGTGAGATGGCGGACTAATATGTTACTTCTCTGACCCCACACAGGATGCGAGTGACATATATTACGAGCCAGATGACCTGACCACGACCTTGGGCCCTCCTGACCGACCCCCACCCCCTATACCCAAAACCAGTCACCCCCAGACATATAATTTTGCCTTCTTGCACTGATCTGTCCCCCGATAAACTAACTAATACTATGTTTATATACTCTATGTGGGTGTTATAGTCATGTGGAGTATGTTGGGTATGTTGTTGGTAGTTTGTGTTATTCTCACAGTCTCCGCATAGTATAGTTTATATACTTAACCTTTTAAGGACATTGATTTAACCCTTTGATGTTGCTGGTTTAAGGACTCAGAGGGTTAAACATGATGCCATTTTGGAATTATAAGACATTTTGATAACTTATACCAATTTGAAACCCATTTAAGAATTTTGCAATTCAGTGATATGACATCACTGGAGAGTCAAGCATCAGATAAGTGACTTCACTCCTCATACTGTCTGGTCACATGCTGAGAGAATGACATAACTGCTTAGATCCTGGTCTACCAATTAGAACTGTAAGGTAATCAACACCTAGGTTTGTGATTGGTGGATCAGATGTCAAAACCCGCACTAACATTGTTGCCAAATGTCTCGTCATATGTACATTATTGTGTATGGTGAGGTTTGGTAACACTGTACAGTACTGACTATAGCACCTTCAATTATTTCACTGACCTTATATATGATGTGATCTTCTTTATCTGTCTGTCTGTATGTCTGAACTAGCATAATACATTGGTTTATTTTAGTTAATTAATTAATACACTAAAATATCACTCATTTATTCACAATATTTATAATAATTAACTGTAGATAATGTCTCTGTCAAGGATGTCATTATTTCAATACAATATGGTAAGGTTTTTTAATACAGTGGGGTATGCTATAACGAATCTAATTGGTTCTAGAACCTCGTTCGTTATAGGATTAATCCGTTCCAGGCCCCCAAATACAACCACTTGACACTGAAAAATTTCTGTGGAAATTGTAAAAAATACGGTACTTTATCTTACCTTAGTGTTGTTAGCATGCAGGACAGGAGGCAGAGGGGGAGGGGGGAGGAGAGAATTATGGAGAAGAGGTGGAAGGAGAGGAGTCATCCTTCCTAGCCCTCTTTGGTGACTGTCTCACAGGCACTTTGTCTGTTTATTTATAATTTCTTTCTTAGTTTCAAGGGTTATTAGCTTTCTCACTCGCTTTTGACAATTCCTTGTTACAATTGTACACTTGTATAACATAATAGTTATAAAAATAACACGAATTTCCACATCAAAAGACGAAATTTCAACAAGTTCAGTGGTGCACTGACTACACAATGAACCAATATGGCGCCTGACGCTCTTGTTGTGAGCCGCGGTACAACAATATTCATGCGCCAGACGAAATAGTCCTGTATTCATCCGCGTTCGTTGTAGGAGTTGCGTTCCTTATAGCATTCTCAATTTTATAGGTAAAACCGTTCGTTATAGGAATATTCGTAGTAGAATCCGTTCGTTATAGCATACCCCACTGTACTGTATATAGAAAAGACCAAAGTTTCTGTGTGGCTGGATCGTCAACACTCGGATAAGATAAATAATTGTCCGTATTTTTTCACGTAATTTACACTAGAAAAGGTTTTATATGGCAATTTTAGATATGATTTACAGACTTTATTTATATTACAGGAAGAATTTACATATATCTATTGGTATTCATATATACATACATACATACATACATACTCAAGGTCACTGTTATATGATCATACTCTTCTCTCTGGCGTCCCGGTGAACATGAAAATAGCCCATGATATAATTTTAGCTAGGCCTTCCTCGACATGGGGCTTTAGCCAGAGCGTCAGCCTTGCCCTGATTGGTCCAGTTTATATTTTAACCATTCATGACGTTATCTAACATATTTATATTCTCGCTCAATTATTATCCTTATTTATTCTTCTCCCCTTTTATTTATTGAGTGTATTTATTATGTATTTCATATATTTTCATACTCAGCCCGTAGACTGTGGGTCAACACGATTTATTCTATAGAAATCTGTTTATTCCTGCTTTTACATGTCAGCCATTGAGAGAGCTATATCATTATTATTAGAACAAAACACTTAGCTCACGAATCTCAGCTCACGAATCTCCTGAATATTAATTATATTCTCCATTTGGTGCATTTATATCTTTAATTTGGTACATATTTTTCTGTGGATAGTTTAATATATCTAATGGGAAGTAAATTACTCTTGGGTCTCTCCAATTCAATCCCAAGATTCCGAAGTACCTGCGGAAATTATGGAACTCCTCTCCTCCCTCCCTCCGTTTCCCCGTGTGGTTCCAAAGATATATTAAATAACAAAACAATGCCCCCTGTAATACTAGGATGCAGTAACAACGATTATAAACAAATTATGAAAATATAAATGAGACTCGCAACTCCCACTGTGAAGTACGAGTGTAAAATGTATCTGTTAATGAATTGTGATATACTTAGGTCAACAAAGTTCATGTGATTGGTTGGCAGAGGTCATACGTCACAGCCTCTATCAGGGACCCCGGATATAACGAGGCCGCTAGTAAGAATTTCAACTTTTATCATGTTGGCATTACCGTGCTAGAGGAAGCCAATGACTTACAAGTTAGTAATGATAATTCAAGACCCATTGTTCTTGAAAATACGGCGTGTCGGATGATGGAATCGGCCGCCGCCATGTACCATAGTGTAAATAATATTGTTAGCCGTCTCAATTTAGCCCAACCATTTTTGTGAAGTACCTATCTTAAAACGTGGGACATATGTTGACTGTTTATATTTTTTCATAATGAATTAGTTCACATGAAATGTATAGTCTATTTATCCTTATTATTGTAATAATAAAAATATTGTTATGTCATGGAGTTTGACTTGTGCCTGTGTTATATGAAGGTTCCCTCAGGTTTTGCATGGTGAGTGACAACAATGCGGAGTGTACAAATTCCCAGAAGAAAAAATATCCCACCTGACATCACCCTGCTGGACAAAATCCCACCTGGAGTTCCTGTAAATCCTAATTAGCTGTTAGTCTACAATCTAATTTAAGTTTACGGCCATCATAAGGTAAGATAACGACAAGATAATTATTTTATAGTTTACGTCGATTCAGTTTGTGTGTAGATGTTGCCGGTGTATAGAGGTGAAGAGGTTTTTTTTCTCGAGCTGGAGAACGCGGGCGGTTTAGAAATTAACTAAGTTCAGCGGAACTGTGCGAGGGAGAAAATTCACCCGCGGGACATGCACACCACACTCCTGTACACACCCGCGGGACATGCTCACCACACGCCTGTACAGTATTTACAAACAGCTGTACGAAAAAATGTGCCAAACGTTCTAGAATTCTTATGGCATTGGAATAATTCGGACGAAATGCTTTTCCTGCGCACCAACATCTCTGATAGAGTGTGGACATACTTGTGAATATTTTTGTCAGGTGTATAGAGTAAACTTAAAGTATTTGTGTATTATGATTATACATTTTGAATATTTGAAATTGTATATAATATTAAACCATATACAATTATAACGAAACATTATATATATACGTAATTTGAACATTAATAATGAGATGGTACAATGAAGTATTACAGAACGTCATGGCAGCCTATCTAGACTTACAGTATATTATGGGATACAAAGATAGAATATTCCTCTTATGTCATAATTTTAAAATCCCGTGATCACCAAAGTAACGTAATAATTGATTCCTTCCTTTATGCGAATGTAACTACACAACCCGACTGAAATTCCCCGCGCAAGACTAACGGGCTTGTCTGGTGTGCCATTAAGGTGATTAATCTTCAGGTGAAAGAAACTATGGTGGGTATTCTTCAGGCGTTCTCTTTTATTTACATATTTTAATATATGAAAATGTAATTAAGTAGTTACTGGCGGCGCTGAATGCCCAAAAATACATTTGTAAATACTGAAGTTCGCATTGGTAATACTGTAGTGTTTGGATCATGTGAAGATTAGACACCCCAGCTTATTTCACTTTATTTAAAAATACATATATAATACTATCTGGCAATTAGTTTAAATAAGTAAGGTTATATAAGATTAGGTTAGCACTAGTTTAGATTAAGGTCATTATATTGGATTAGATTACATTAGGTTAGTTTGAGGGTCATATAAGCTGGTTTGCATAATTATTCACATGATCCAACTGTGTCTTCCTGGTGTTGTATTCAGTCCTGGGAAATAAGTGATTTGGGGGAGGGGGTTAAGGAGTTTAATGCTGATTAACACAATAGCTGCCCTCTTAGCCAGTGCAGTTGGCGATTTGTCCGATCTTCCTGGGCAGTCCTCATTACACCTCTTGATGAAGCCTGGGTGCTGTGTTATGTCTCCAGTAGATGTCGCCAGCGTGCCAGGCATCCACCTTGGTCGGACTGAGAGGAGCTCCGGACTTGGTGATGTGGGCGTGGTAGCCGCGGGAGGCGAGCCAGCGTACCATACTCTGGAGGGCGTGTAGGCGGCACGGAGAGTGGTACTTGTGGCGGTTGTTGGCGACCACTGACCACTCCATGAAGACGTAGGGAGCGAAGTGTGAGGTGAGGAAGGACCTACCTCCCATCACTGCCCCACACTCCCACCCCTCTGTTGGAAGGATGTGGATGGATCAATACATACTGTACATACATACATACATACACTCATACAGTACATACATATATACATACATTCCTACAGTACATACATACACTCATACAGTACATACATACACTCATACAGTACATACATGCATACATACACTCATACAGTACATACATACACTCATACAGTACATACATACATGCATACATACAGTACATACATGCATACATACACTCATACATACACTCATACAGTACATACATACACTCATACAGTACATACATGCATACACACACTCATACAGTACATACATGCATACATACACTCATACAGTACATACATGCATACATACACTCATACAGTACATACATGCATACAGTACATACACACACTCATACAGTACATACATGCATACATACACTCATACAGTACATACATGCATACATACACTCATACAGTACATACATGCATACACACACTCATACAGTACATACACACACTCATACAGTACATACACTCCAACAGTACATACATACATATGGTAAGTGTAGATAGATATTCAGTAAAATCTTCATATAAGTTCACATTTATTCAGCATGTATACATAGACAGATATACAAAGACAATACAGGTATACATATACATAATATACAGTTTATAAACACACACACACACTCACCTACATCAATCTTCAGTAGGACAACGGAAGTATTCACAAAGACCTTGAGGTGATCAAGGGTCACAGAGGTCACCAGGTCATGGGGACGTGTCTTGTGGATGACCTCTGCCTCTTCGGAGTCCGCCTTGACTACCACTGTTCCACCTAGGTTGCCAGTTTTGTACCGTAGCTGTGTGGAAAATTGGGTATATACTTTAGTTTACTATTGGTTTGGTTGGGTTATGTTTGGTTTGGTTAAAGTTGGTTAGGTTAGGGCAGGTTAAATTTGGTTAGGTTTAGAACAGTTTAAAATTGGTTAGGTATGGTAAGGATAAGGCAGGTTAGATTTGGTTAGGTTAAGTTAAAACAGGTTAAATTTGGTTAGGTTAAGTTAGAACAGTTTAAAGTTGGTTAGGTATGGTAAGGTTAGGGCAGGTTAAATTTGGTTAGGTTAAGTTAAAACAGGTTAAATTTGCTTAGGTAAGGTAAGGGTAGTTTAAATTTGGTTAGATTAGGTTACTAAAACACCTCCCTGACCTGATCTCCCTGAACTAATCTTAACCAACTGACCTTAGCCTGGAAGCGGGAGTCAGCAATAGCGTGAAGCAGGATGGTGACCTTATTTGCCACGCCCCCAGCTGCGGCCCCGGCGTGTAACCTGACCGCGGATGACCACACGGGTTCAACAGCCACCGCCCGTACGCCCATTCGCGCCCCCAATAGACTATACACGCCCACATGAGCACCTAAGTCTATAACGGTACTGGATCTGCAATGATAGGTTATTAGTAGTAGTAGTAGTACCGGGTAGTTATATTAGTAGTAGTAGTACCGGGTAGTTATATTAGTAGTAGTAGTACCGGGTAGTTATATTAGTTGTAGTACCGGGTAGTTATATTAGTAGTAGTAGCTATTATTTTTATTACTATTTATCTATCATTATCACAACACCTAAATAAACTACTCCAGACAGACTCACGGGTAATAAGTAAGAGCGGTTGTAAAGAGACTGACAATCTGTGTCTCCCAAGTTCCTTCTCGTAGCAGTTGTTCAGAGATGTATCTGTCATCAGGTGTATTGTGCGGGCAGATGGAATACTGCGGTTCGTTCCTGTAATATATATGTATAAGTTAATTTATTGTGATTTATTGGTTGTAATTTCACTTTTTGTATTGTAGTTATTGTTGTTATTGTTGATTTGATTCTAGTGTTATCGTTGGAAATGTTATTGACCTGGTTTTAATGCAGAAGAGAGAGGGAGAAGCTGGGTGGGTCATGTCCAGGGTGATGAGTGTTCTCGGTGACCCCCCACCAGGCAGGATACGGTCAAATAAACTCTCCTCGTCCACCTCTCTCACTACCACACCAGGGCCCGCCTGTGTGGACATTGGAACACGGATTAGGAACATACAGTAGAACAGGGATGCGGAACGGGGACACGGAACGGGGACATAAGATTAGACAGAGGCTACCTTCACTCCTACCACCATCACCACCACTATTATCACCATCACCTACCAAATCGCGGGTCATCTTGGAGGGTGGGTGAAGGAGATCTTGGGATTGCACGTACCCAGGGGGCCAATCTTCGTTACCTTCCAAGAAATCATGGTGGCCGTGATCAGTACCAGCGGCATTTCTATCACCAGCTACTAGATTCACGACTATTACCACCGCTCCCAACGCCAATACTGTCCAGATGTGAGAGATAAAGAAAGAAAGAGAGAGAGCGAATTAATCTACAAAATATACCGTTTTCCTTTCAATTTTACCAGAGTTATCGGCCATTGGGGACGATTTTCAAAATTTTTAAGGGGTAACTCACCTAAGACGAGGAGTCGGTGTGCAGTTCTTGGTCGGCGTCGCCAGCCAGGCATTTCTTGGTTATCACCGTCTAGGCATCCTGTCCCCTTTACTCTCCTCACCTCTTCCTTACCTCTCACACACCTCTTACTGCCTCTCCCAACTGTGGAAGAATAAATATGGCAAGTTAGGTAGAAATTACTCCATATACTGTGTACGGTAGATTAACCCCTTATGTATGATGACTTAAACCCTTGAATATGATGACTTAACCCCTTAAATACGATGACTTAACCCCTTAAATACGATGACTTAACCCCTTAAATACGATGACTTAACCCCTTAAATACGATGACTTAACCCCTTAAATACGATGACTTAACCCCTTAAATACGATGACTTAACCCCTTAAATACGATGACTTAACCCCTTAAATACGATGATTTAACACCTTTCGCCACACATAAAACAAAAAAGTATGAAATTTGTTAATAAAGATGCATAATAAACAAACAGACCCAAACTAACACCATGAGCAATTAATGGGTGAGAATGCAGACCCCTGGAGTAGGTTGGGGGAGGGAGGGAGAAGAAGGGAAAACAGAAAAGGAGGAGGGACGGATCGATCACTTGATAGGCTTCTGGCGAGAGGAGTGCCTTATGGGGGGGAGGGGGGGGTATCAGCTGTTTAATTGATTGATGACGTCACTGGAGGGATACCTTAGCCCCGCCCATCCCAACAAGGTAAACAAAGAAACAGCTGATTATTGTCCTCCTTACTGACTTGACTGATAATATATTTCCACCCATAATTCTTTTTGTTAGATACGTCCCATTATATACACTGCCAAATATATATATATATAGATTGATTGATTGATCCACTCATTTATAAATAGATAATAATATAGATTGATATAGAGATACATACATACATAAACATACGTAGAAAGATGCAAACTATATTTTCTTTTGAACATACTAGAGAGAGAGAGAGAGAGAGAGAGTGGGGGGAGAAAGAGAGAGAGAGAGACTTACCCCGGTACAGCAGACGAGTGAGAATTATTGTATATCTTCACTACACTGTTCTTGATCACCACTATTCTTTCTCTGGGGGACAAACATCATTCCTGAGTGTTGATAAAGAGATATTTCTCATTTGTGGGAGTGAGAGATAGAGAGATGTATTTAGATAGAGATGAAATACACTACCTCAACGTATCACGGCCAAAGCCTCACTGAGTTGTTGAATGGAGTCACGAAGGTTTTGGTAGTCGATGGTGTTAGTGGTAGAGTTATTATGTTAGAAATTTTTATCTATCTACCCACCCTTATCTACCGTATCTTAAAGCCTCACTATTCTTAAACTAAATATTAACATCACATTACACCACGTTACGTTCCCACAAACCAAGCCTTAATCTTTACTACTTTAAATGAACTAATATAAACACACGTTCTTTAAAAATGACTTAAATATACAAATTAATCTCTTATAACAGCGATATTACGATAACATGATTCAGTTGTGAGTATAAACAAATTTCTATGGCAATTATATACGTTTGCTATGATGTGGATTTTCCTATACTTCAAGGGATGACTTGTGTATTTGTATTTCTTGGATTTTTAAAAGATTCAAAGTTGTATTTTTTTATCATCGACCTTGATGTAATACCCGGGGGTCATTTCAGGTCATCCGGGCAGGTCACGGTGTCAGAGGTCAGGTTATATTTAAATGGACGTGTTTTTTTTCTTTTGTTCTCTTATTCTTTATTATATTTGACCAGACATTAATTGACGCCTCTTTCTCTCTCTCTCATAATAATAATAATAATAATAATAATAATAATAATAAACAAATCGCATTTAAATTTTAGAAGACCTTGTCGGTGCTCTGTGATAATGCGCCGTTCCAGTTCTCTAAGTAGCGGGTCAATATTTAACACAGTTTAAGAAATATTATTTTATTTTTGATGAGCTATATTAATGGTAAACCCTATAGTATTTTATTTGCATATTGGTCTTTTTTTTAGTTCGTTGTTAATATACTTAAATTCCTTTCATATTTGACTAATGTTTTTACTTCCTACTGTTGGTCTACCACGAGCTTAACCTGACAAGATACAGACTCTAATATAAACTATAATAGATATAGATTCTGATTATGTCCCTCTGTTTAATATATGTAATTTTAGGTTTGTTATGCTGTTGTACACATGAGCTTCCAGAGGCGACACTATGGAAGAGAATTTACACGTGTTATACCTGGAAGAGTGAAAAATTTACGTTTTCTTTGCGTACGAATGTATTTGTTTTCTGTAACTTATTCAAGATTTAGTGGATGACTTTACCAAATTGGCTGGATGGGGACCGGGAGGACAAGCCTGGCGGCATTAACGAAGAGCGCTGACTGTGTGAGTTGTCTGCGCCTTTTATGGACGCTTTTGAAATTCGTGAAAGGTAAGTTGGATAATAAGTCAACTGCAGGAAGTTGAAAATATATGTGTGTATAGTTTATAGTGTAATATAAGACGAGGCATATCCAAATTGGAGGTATATATGGGGGAATTATTACCAAGAGGTCTTTTGTGTCCAGGCAATGAGCCGTCGCCATTATTTTCAATTTACTTAAACTGATTTTTATTTTCTCATTTAATTGCAGTCACTTGTAATGATCCTTGAACTATTATTATAATTATTACTCCTGGTTGAATTATAAAAGGAGATCCATCTCATCTTGTAAAGAGTTTACCTAATTTTATGCAATAATTATGTGGAACATGAATACATAGCCACTATTGTAGTGGAATAATAATGAGTGATTGAGAATACAGATGAAGGGCCATCTAGGCGTGAATTGTTAGAATTATTAAATGAATGCTGTCGCCAACACAACAACCACACTCAGGGAGTTAACGAGGTTACATTTTGTCCGAGAGAAGACCGAACTACTCGTCAATACTGACTAAACCCACCATTACCTCGGAACACGATTAACATCAAAAGTCCTCCAATTACTGCTGGGTAGACGAAAGAGCTAATGGCGTAAAGAACACGTTCTATACTCCACCATTACCATTTTATTGGTAAAATTTGTTTTTATCCCAATTTTCCCAGTTGGTATATGAGATATTTTGTTTCTTGCGAATAATAACCTACTATTTGCTGCTATACCTATCGGTTTTTTTCCACCAACCTTAATAAAAAGCCTTGTGATAATAGTAAATAATCACAGAAATACCTTTTGGGATAAACATTGAAGGTCAATTTATGATGTAGTACATAGTCAGGTTTGAGTTTAACAAAATACGTTTTTCACACCGACGGAACAGGTTATTTTAATACTTTTCTATGGCACTTACATCGGAAATTTATATTTTTCGGTATTTTAATAGATAAAATTACAACAATATTTACTTGTTATGAAAAGTGAATGGCACGTCGAGGAAAATGTTGGTAAAAATACTAAAATACCAAACAAACCTTTGAAAACCTGACCTAACATTTCCTAACTTGTAAAATTCTTAAGAATCACTAAGAGTTATGAATCCTTCGCCAGCTGAACACCGAGAAATAACATACTAAACCGAGGGGTACATCTACTAAAGCGCGAAGAAATATGAATAAAGGGCCAAGCTTTATAGTCTTGGGGAATTTTAAGGTTTGACTCATGCCATGGTTATCTGATACAGTACTGTACAGTGTTAACTAATGTACTGTCTTGGTTACATGCCATCTTTTCATGAGATCATGCCATCACTTGATATTTTTTAAATAATGTTTTGTGTGTTATACCTTTAGCTGAGTATATTTTAGTTTTTATTTGAATATAAAGATTCAATTATTATAAATTAATGAAACACATAATACAGTATAATATATTATTTTATCAGTTCACATCAATTCCATATCAAAATACATAAATTCATTACATCAATTCCTGTCGAATTCACATCAATTCATTGATATCAATTCATTACATCGTTCATATCCAATTCATCAATTCATATCAATTCTTTTGATATCAATTCAATTCAATTAACTAATTTTAATTTTTTGTATTTTCGAATTCCAATTGACGGATTTTTTCAATCAATTCAATTCAATTCATAATTGACCCCATGTCTGTCGGCAAGCTCTCGTTGTACAACTCTCTTGCTTAGCACTCTGGGATGCACCATGTCGGAACCGGGACTCTTATGGACCTTTAGCTTTGACAGTTTATTTCTAATACCCTCTTCTGTATGGACACAATCATGTGGGTTAGTGCTGTGTTGAACCGTCTGTCTCAAACACCGGGAGAGGGGATTAATCGCATCCTCTCTTGCCTTGAGCCACTAGAGAGAAAAGCTTCATTGGCCACCTGCTTTATCCTGTGGGTCAGAATCTCGCGTGGCTTCTGCATCTTCAAGCATCAGATAGGCCTTCTACACTCGCGTTTTAAATTTCGACTTTGCATAAGATTCTACCTGGCCCCTGACTGGAATTTGCTCCACTTCTGTATGTGTCTGGTCTCTTAACATTTTGAACAGAAAATTATCTCCAGTTTCTACAAAAAAGAGTAGCAGGGTTATTCAAGTCATTGGGGAGTGAACTCGTTTCTCCAGTTGATGTCGCCATAGTTAAAGTCCCCCATGATAAGTAGGTGGCTAGGGTTGAGCATCATATGACTTATATAATAAGGCTCTTAAGTTCAGCACGATTTTAGTAAGGTCACAGTTTGGGGATCTGTGGAATGCACCCGACATTGACCGACAATAAGTAAGTCCCCTCCCTTTAGTTTAATTTGCTTCACTTGGATATTCAAAACATCCTCTCCCTGTACCCTCCGCCTAGCTGTCTAAGGTCTTTTCTTGAATAACCACATCCCTCTTGCAAGTTTCTTAAGAAAGGTTCATGGCCAATTATCCAGCATACTGAACTTGTTCTCTTAGGTCCTAAATTCCTGTTGTTGTACAACAGTTCTACAACTCGACAGTATCTGGTTGGGTAATACCTTCCGTAGTGTTTCAAACTCCTCTCTCTCTTATCCAAAGGGACGTGTTAGTATTGGTGTACGGTATGACATTCAAGCCAAGAATTATTTCTCTGTAACATCTCTGCTCTTAGTAGTAACACCCCCCGATCACAAGCTGCAGCATTTACAAAGTACACTGTATTTTGCAGGGTGTGGAGTAGAAATATCCATTGTTTTACAGGCTATCTAACCCCTGAATCCATAACCCATATACACCCGTCCTGTTCCTCCTCGACCCTTCCCTTCTCTGCTTCAAGTCCTCTGCAGGAGCTTCCTGTGCTGTTCCCTCCTGCATTAGTGCGATCTGGGTGGAATGAATACACTCCAGATGCCTTGCTGAGATTTTTGCCTGCCAAAATAACCTCCATTTTGCTTCTCCTCACTCAATAGTGTGATCCTGAGGGGCAAGGCTTATCCCCTGCTTTGTCCCAGCCTCTCACATCCTGAGGGGTTGATGGCATCTCTGTACAAATATTCTTAAACTGCATCTTATCATGTATCTTACTCTGTTCCCTCAAGCAGCTCTCAGGACTCCAAAACCCTACTACATTGTTCCTGTGCTGGGAAACGTCCCCGTTGTTCCTCCTCTCCCCTGCAGTAAGGTTCATTAATTTTCATTTCAGCTTCGACACACTTCTTCAGAGTCCCTAAGCTGCTGTAGAACCTCATTTTAGTCTGCAGTACTCTCTCCTCCACCTCTGTAGCCCTGCATATACCTCAGCATAACTCCTCTTAGCAACCACCTCCATTCATAGGCTCTTCCTCAGTCTGCATAAGGACCTCTGTCCCAATTTGTTGTTCCTAGTTTGGCAGCCAGCAAGGCTCCGGCTTCATCTAATGTATTTTCGTCCCTAGGGAACTCATTTTTATGAAGCGCAATCGCCTCTTTCACCTTGTTCCAGCGCAGTCAGAACCCAATACCAACAACAGCCTTCCTGCTTTGCGGCAGTTAACATCTTCTAAACGGTGCGTGGTCAGGCCTGCTTATCCTCCATATCCGTCATCCCCGCAGTAATCTGTCATCATTTTCTTCATGGTTGTTGTTGTTGTTGTTTGTGGTGGGGGTTCTGAACTTTGTATAGATCTCACACCTATTTAAAAATAAAGAAACAAAACAGTACTGTGCTAAGCTGCCCTCTGCTGCCTCCCCTGTTGCCTTTGGTGAGTCTTGTTTTCTTCTCTTTTTTTCTTCAGGATCACTTCAGGCATTTGTCGGTGTTGTGTGCTATCTCTATATGTTCACATTTTGCTATAGATTAACAGTTTTATATACTCGCTCATTCCTTTAAACACAGAAAAATAAATAAAACTTTCTTTGGGCCTTTTTAGGATATAGCTATCACACTGTATGCACTACAGCTCCCTGTGAATATAAGTGTATTGTAGGCACAGTTTCAGTCATGACTTACAAACAAAATAAAATTTAAGTCTCTGTGGCACCTATATACTTGACTTGGTGCCTTTCCATAGCTTTGCTTGGTTGTATTCACTTTGGCTATTTACAACCTCTTCTGCAGTCACTGATGACACTATGAACTGAATTAACTAATGGCACAGTACTGCTCTCCTGTTGGCCTTTATCACAGCCGTGACGCAACTCCGTCAAAAATTAAATAAAGCTTGTCATGGCAATGATTTTGTGGTTGTGAAACGTCTTGACCTGGGCTGTATCTCTCCAACTCAGTGGGTGAGTTTTTCAAATACAATCGTCTGGCATTAAATATCATCGATTTACGCTTTCACATCACTAAGACGATCTTGATGATATATATAATCACTAATCCAATTTTGCCGCTCAACTTGTGAATGGCCCGGATGCCGAACCTGCAGCTTTGTTACAGAGGCGCCAAAATACATTGACCGCTAACTCCCTCACCTCACCCACAGTTTACCATTATGGCGGAGGACCCACAGCATTCTGTATTTGCCCTATAGTGCCACTGACTGTGAGACACTTGCTGAGTAGCTTTGGGAGTTGTTTTCTGTCTCCTGAATCACTTGGGTGGATGGCTCACCATCTGAAAGGTGCTCTGAGAAAGTTCAGCACCTGATGGTGGACTTATTAAATTTTAGTTGTAATAAATTTACTGTGCTTAATCCTTATGATTTTTTAGCAATAAATATGGGGATTTTGTATTTTTAATTTTGATATTTATAACTTAATAGGGTTTTATTTTACTGCATTTATCATAAGTTTAAAATTATGGCATTAAATAGCCATAGGCTGCAATGCTGGATACTTTTACACCCCATCAGTCACTCTGCTTGATACACTATATAATATTGATTAAAGAGCTGCATATTAGTGCATCTTTTACTGATATAGTAGAAAGATATATGCTGAGTTTGGTTAACTCTATATAGGAACAACTTTTCCAGACTTTACAAATTAAAAATTGTTACTTTAAGGACATATGTCCTTATGACTGACACTAGTTGTATACTATTCAACACAGTGGTGTGGTATGGCTCACACTGGCAAGGTGACCTTTGTGGATCAAAGCGGAGGCACATAAGCCGACTGACGTGTTGAACTGGGCCGAGTCAGAGGCCGTATTTTAAATGGTTACGTAAGTGATATTTACATGTTTACCTTAAATATTCCCTCTATTGTTACAGGGTGATACCTGGTGTTGGCTGGGGAGTGAGAGAGATTACTGGTGTGTGGGTGATTACCTGGATTGGTACAGGTGAGAGAATTACCTGGGTGTTGGCTACAGAGTGAGAGAGATTACCTGGGTGTTGGTACGGTGAGAGAGATTACCTGGGTGTTGGTCTGAGTGAGGAGAGATTACCTGGGTGTTGGTACAGGTGAGAGAGATTACCACCTGGGTGTTGTTGGCTGGAGTGAGAGAGATTACCTGGGTGTTGGGTACTGGTGAGAGAGATTACCTGGGTGTTGAGTGAGAGGGTGCACCTGGGTGTTGGTACGGGTGAGAGAGAGATTACATAAGGTGGGATTAGATACAAATAATTACAAAATTTTTCCTTAAGGTAGATTGATACAAGATATTTATAGTTCGGAAGCTTATTATTGGTATTAATGGGTAAAGTGAGGGAGATGAGTGTGTGCAGAGTAAGGCAAGAGACTGAGATGGATGAACACCAGGTGCTATAGTTGTGGTCCCCAGAGAGATGCATCACCTGCTGGCAGGGCTGTAGTTGCCGACTCTTAGACATGATGGTTCCTTTATTAAACTGCTCCTAGTTTCTGTCTGGTTGTCTGAAACACAAAATGACAGGGTCAGTCTCTCTATTGGTCATTAATTGTTATAAAACTTCAGATAATACAGGAGTCTTTTTGTCATCTCTGTCTATGTAGAGTACAAATTGGCCACAAGTTTAAGGTCAGCTGTGTTTAATACTGTATTTGTGACCCCTGTTGTGATGCCACTGACCTAGCATGGAGTGAATGTTGGGTCAATAGACAAATTATAGAACAGGAAATGAGTTTATCAAGAGGTCAAGGTCATTGTCGAAGGTCAATATTTGTGGCATGTTAAATGTAATGCGTGTGATGATAATAATAATAATAATATTTGTTCAGTAAAATTGGCATCTAGTTTTAGAGTTGGATAATGTTTATAAATTATGCAGTTGGGAGTGTTTTATGGTGTAGTGCAGCCAGTGTCTTGTGGTGTATGGGAGGGAGGGAGTGTGATGTGGTGTATCTATCACAAGCAATATACTGTATTGACTCACTAATATTTCTTGGTGAGGAAATAGCATTAGATAGCAGCATCCACTCATAGTGTCCTACAAGTAATGGGAAACGGCAGGAGTTTGATGGTGATGGAGTAAAGGTCTCAGTATAGTGAGTGATGAAACTGGCAGTGAAGTATTGGATAGATGGTCCAGTGGAATAGACAAATTGGGAGAATGGGACAGTGTGTGGTAGAAGGAAGGGTGGGATGGAGACTGGACTAGAAGTGAGAGTGAAGGAACATCCAGCAAGCAGTGGTGTATGCGAAGGAGTGGATAACATGGCGGTGATTTATTGGGTAAAGACGTGTTGGTGGTAAATGATGTTGACAAGTGAGGCAACAGAAGTAAACCATGACTTGTTGTGGGTGATACTAGTCCACCAGGTAGTGTGAATAATGAGTGAGGGTGTATGAAGAAAGAGTTATTTGTTGTGGGTGATACTAGTCCACCAGGTAGTGTGAATAATGACTGAGGGTGTATGAAGAAAGAGTTATTTGTTGTGGGTGATACTAGTCCACCAGGTAGTGTGAATAATGAACGAGGGTGTATGAAGAAAGAGTTATTTGTTGTGGGTGATACTAGTCCACCAGGTAGTGTGAATAATGAGTGAGGGTGTATGAAGAAAGAGTTATTTGTTGTGGGTGATACTAGTCCACCAGGTAGTGTGAATAATGACTGAGGGTGTATGAAGAAAGAGTTATTTGTTGTGGGTGATACTAGTCCACCAGGTAGTGTGAATAATGACTGAGGGTGTATGAAGAAAGAGTTATTTTAATTCTTGCCACTCAGCAATATAAAAAAACATTTTGGCTAATAAAATATTAATTTTACAGGTAGAAACATAAGTACTATTCCAGCGAGGATGAGAACCATAACTTGGTGTCCAGATGAAGAAGCACCATCAACATGGACAAGAGAAATGATCAAGAGTAAAGAAACAGGTGAATGTGCCCTGAAGTCAGTCTACCAGACATGACAGCAAGTTGTATCGTGTCAAAGTAAGTGTATTATAACAATTTACAACAGTGTATTGAAAGTTTATCTACTGACTACTGTAGAGACATTGTAGGGGTGAGAGAAGGACAAGCAATATTGTATAGGACTGAGGGAAGGACTCACTTTGATGTGTAGGAGTGAAGGAAGGACTCACTGTGATGTGTAGGAGTAAGGGAAGGACTCCCTGTGATGTGTAGGTGTGAGGGAAGGACTCACTGTGATGTGTTGGAGTAAGGGAAGGACTCACTGTGATGTGTAGGATTGAGGGAAGGACTCACTGTGATGTGTAGGAGTAAGGGAAGGACTCACTGTGATGTGTAGGAGTGAGGGAAGGACTCACTGTGATGTGTAGGAGTGAGGGAAGGACTCACTGTGATGTGTAGGAGTGAGGGAAGGACTCACTGGGATGTGTAGGAGTAAGGGAAGAACTCACTTGGATGTGTAGGAGTGAGGGAGAACTCACTGTGATATGTAGGAGGAGAGAAGGACCCACTGTGATGTGTGTAGGAGTGAGGGAAGGACTCACTGTGATGTGTAGGAGTGATGGAAGGACTCACTGTGATGTGTAGGAGGACGGAAGGACTGTTGTGTAGGAATGAGGGAAGGACTTGGTGCTGTGTGTAGGAGTGAGGGAAGGACCGGTGTTGTGTAGGAGGAGGGAAGGACTTGCAGTGATGTGTAGGAGGAAGGAAGGCCTTGTTGTAAGTTGTGTAGGGAGTGAGGGAAGGATCAGTGTTGTGTAGACGAGGGAAGGACTTGCAGTCATGTTTAGGAGTGAGGGAAGGACTTGGTGTTGTGTAGGAGTGAGGGAAGGACTTGGTGTTGTGTAGGAGTGAGGGAAGGACTTGGTGTTGTGTAGGAGTGAGGGAAGGACTTGGTGTTGTGTAGGAGTGAGAGAAGGATTGCAGTGTTGTGTAGGAGTGAGGGAAGGACTTGCAGTGTTGTGTAGGAGTGAGGGAAGGACTTGGTGCTGTGTAGGAGTGAGGGAAGGACTTGCAGTGATGTGTAGGAGTGAGGGAAGGACTTGCAGTTACTTGTAGCAACGGGCAATTTAGGCGCCAGACCAAACAAAGGTCTTGGTTCTTGGATTGGGTATATCCACTTCACTTTATGCTGTATGTATGGTCCATTCCCCCACACTTAGCAATTGTTTAACACATTCATAAGATTCTCAAATCTTTGCACTGTTCATGGTTATTCATCACATGGGGCAACGATGTGTATTAAGCTCACACCGAGGTGTATAAGATATTTTCCTAAGAGTACATTTTATGGGTCAACCCCAACACTTCACATATGTCTGATACATTTATCCTTTACCCAGATCATTGTTCTCATATATTTTCATCTGATACCTGAGGTACTGTAGCTATGTTTACTAATGGTACACAGAGGGTAATACTGTAACCTTCAGACAGGGTCACACTTACTCACTATTGTACGTATCAATTGGGCCTTCCCCCCTCCCCCATATAGGTACCTTGAGTTCTCCCTTAATACTATCAGTACACACACGTATCATATACACAGACACTGTATTAAACAACATACAGCCTATAAATTACCCCTTCCAAATTTTTCTGTGGCACTCCACTAGCGCGGTGAGTTTGTATGTTACGCAGCTGATGTATGAATCGGAAGAGACTATAGAGACCAGTAGTAATGTGTGCAGTGTCGCCAAAGAAAGAGAAGGAATTGAGACCCTGCTATTGTTTGTAAATGAGGCAGAAAGTCAGTTGAGGGTTATGCTATATAGCAGCAGGGTCTACCATTAGACAACACATTACGCTTCCAATATCTTCCCAGGCGGTAGTACCTCCCTGTTTGATAGCTGCTTACTACACTGCAAAAACAGGACTGTCATGGCCAGCATTTATGGTTGTGGGGAAGGTCTGTGATAGGGTGAATCAAGAGGCACTAAAACAATGAGTAGGAGGAAAGCCTGACCCAATGCTTTGTGTTTTGAAATGTGGGGCCATACCATAAATTTTGTTCAAATTTCATACAAAAGTACTACTATATATGCTGATTAAGGATATGGGTTCACAATTTAAAAATTAGAGTAATTAGTGTTAAAAAATTACTTGAAATAATCAGTTATTTAAAAAGTCAATTATGGTGTTGTGTCACCCCAGGTCAAGGCTGTAGGGCATGTGTGTGTGTGTCCCCAGGATCAAGGCTGTATGGTACGTGTGTCCCCAGGTGGTCATTGTTGTAGGGCATGTGTGTGTGTGTCCCCAGGGGTCAGGCTGTATGGTACTTGTGTGTGTGTGTCCCCAGGGGTCAGGGCTGTAGGGCATGTGTGTGTGTCTCCCCCAGGGACTGGCTGTAGGGCATGTGTGTGTCCCCAGGAGTCAGGGCTGTATGGTACCTTGTGTCCCCATTGGTCATTGTTGTAGGGCATGTGTGTGTGTGTGTGTCCCCAGGGGATCAAGGCTGTATGGTACTTGTGTCCCCAGGTGGTCATTGTTGTAGGGCATGTGTGTGTGTGTGTGTCCCCAGGGGATCAAGGCTGTATGGTACGTGTGTCCCCAGGTGGTCATTGTTGTAGGGCATGTGTGTGTGTGTGTGTCCCCAGGGGTCAGGGCTGTAGGGCATGTGTGTGTGTGTCCCCAGGGATCAAGGCTAGGCATGTGTGTGTGTCCCCAGGGAGTCAGGGCTGTATGGTACTTGTGTCCCCCAGGTGGTCATTGTTGTAGGGCATGTGTGTGTGTGTGTCCCCAGGGGGTCGGGCTGTATGGGCGTGTGTCTGCAGGTGGTCATTGTTGTAGGGCATGTGTGTGTGTTGTGTGTCCCCAGGGATCAAGGCTGTATGGTACTTGTGTCCCAGGTGGTCATTGTTGTAGGGATGTGTTGTGTGTGTGTCCCAGGGGATCAAGGCTGTATGGTACGTGTGTCCCCCAGGTGGTCATTGTTGTAGGGCATGTGTGTGTGTGTGTGTCCCCAGGGTCCAGGGCTGTAGGCATGTGTGTGTGTGTGTGTCCCCAGGGGATCAAGGCTGTAGGGCATGTGTGTGTGTCCCCAGGAGTCAGGGCTGTATGGTACTTGTGTCCCCAGGTGGTCATTGTTGTAGGGCATGTGTGTGTGTGTCCCCAGGGGACAAGGGCTGTGTGTACTTGTGCCCCAGGTGGTCGTGTTGTAGGGCATGTGTGTGTGTGTGTGTGTCCCCCGGGGGGTCAGGGCTGTTTCAGTGTGTCCCAGGTGGTCATTGTTGTGGGGTGTGTGTGTGTGTGCCCAGGGGGTCAGGGCTGCAGGGGCATGTGTGTGTGTGTCACCAGGAGGCCAAGTTGTGGGCATGTGTCCCCTAGGAGGTCAGGGTTGTAGGGCATGTGCATATGTCACCCAGGTCAGGGTTGCAGGGCGATGTGTGTGTCACAAGGAGGTCAGGGTTGTAGGCATGCATGTGTCACCCAGGAGGTCAGGGTTGCAGGGCATGTGTGTGTCCACAGGAGGCTAAGTTGTAGGGCATGTGTCCCCAGGGGGTCAGGGTTGTAGGGCATGTGTGTGTGTCACCCAGGAGGGCAAGGTTGTAGGGCATGTGTCCCCCAGGAGGTCCGGGTTGTGGAGCATGTGTGTGTCCCCCAGGAGGCCAAGTTGTAGGGCATGTGCATGTGTCACCCAGGAGGTCAGGGTTGCAGGGCATGTGTGTGTGTCCACCAAGGAGGTCAGGGTTGGAGGGCATGTGTGTGACCCCCTGGAGGGGTACCCTATGATGTGTAGGAACAAAACTCCAGCAGTAGGTATAGAAGAATGTTAAAGCAGAAGAGGATGTAGCAGGTAGAAAACAATAGGAAATTTTTGTTAAAGAAACAGTTAGAATCAAAGAAAACTGTGCGAGGAAATGGTTAAAAAATCAAGGAAGAGCAGAGAGGCCTTTCAGCGACAAAAACAGAAGCGTTTGCTTTCCCTGGAAAGACTAGCTGATACAGTTAAAACTAAGAATAAAACAAAACCAAATGGATGAATATTACATGGGAGAGAACACTAAATATTTGTTTATATTTTATATAAAATCATGTTCCATGATATATTCTATAATGGAACATGATTTTTTCTGATTTTAGTATTACATATGCTCTTGAAACCCCAGTTGCTGGTGCCTTGAAGATAAATCCTCATGGTAAGTATTTAATTTTTAATTCTCACACAATACAGTGCAAAAAAGCTTACCTTTTGTATCTTCTCTATAATGATGCACAAATAAAAATATTAAACACATTCAAGTTTAATAACTAAAATTTGGAAAGGAATTATTCAGACTATATACATGAAAAATATTGTTGCAATAAACATACATGTTTGATTTTGGGTACTGTGTATTTTAACTAAAGCACTCCCAGTTTGTGTGATAATGTGAGAAATTAAGTTAAATGCTGTATGGTAAAAAGTTCCCGGATAGGTGTTTCCCCTGAAGCCAGCCCCCCACCCACCCACCCACCCAGTTCAAATAAAGCTTGTCTTTTCCAAGACCCAATCACATCCCTGAGATTATCAACTTTCCCTGCCTGTGAACTGTATGCTGTTATGGTCAGAGTTGATTGAGAGGAAAGGCTAGTTGTACAGTATGTGCTAAGCCTGCTAAAGTTAATGGAGGTCTGATTGAAGAGTATTGCAGTGGTGGATGGAAGACTGGTGATATGAATTAAAACAACTACTAAGTATAAGTGGGAGAAACTTAACTAGAACTTAAAACTTTACTGTACTGAAGCAGAAGGGAGAGGGAGGACCTTAGCTTAGACTGAAGTTTTATACGAGTGAGGGAGGGATTTGTGCTACTTAATCTGCACTGAATTTATTTCCTTCATTTCTTCCATATCCTGGGGTCAGGTTTCACTTCGTCTGAACCCAACCAAGAAGAGAGTCATCTTTTGAGACCAGCCGACCCCACCATAAGGAACGTCATCTTTCAACTGGAATCAACCTAGTGTAATCCCGTGTAAACAAATGAAAATGAAATTGTTGAAAAAGATGGAAGATTTTTCTGTACGTGTACAGTATGTTAATGATTTATCATGAGAATACTGTATTGGTGTAATGTCTGTATTGTCTCATGTCATCTATACAATAGTCACATACCAATGTAATTTAAAGTCATCAACTGCATTTATCCCCCTTTCCACTACACCTTTAGAACGGGGGTCAGAAGTCTGTTCTGGGAAATGCCTTACTCTCGGAACATTATATCTCCGTTCTAGAGGATTTGGACATTTCTGTATTTGGGATAAGGAGCTTCCTGGAGGAGGTAACTGACCCCAGGAGCAGCATTTGCTGTGTCTCGGAAGTCAGCGTTAGGCTGCGCAGGTTCCCTTTTTTTTTTAGGTTTTGGAATTCCTCATCCAGAAAGTGCCAAACCTAGGACAAGGAGAGCCGGTCCTGAACTTGGTTAGCCTTTTTTTTTATCCTTTTGAGCTGGGGTCAGGAGGCTTCTTCTAAGAGGTAAATGGCTTTTGGACCAGCATGTCCAGGAGTCAGGATCCTCTTGGGGGAGAACCTTGGCCCTCGGACCTGGCATCAGCCAGGTTCAGGGACTCCCCATTTTTTTTTCTTATCGTTGCCCTCCTCCTTTATCAACTGGAATGGACATTGTCAAGTCCAGCATAAATGGAAATGAAATTGTAGAAGAAAAGTGCAAGATTTTAATGGTTTATTATGAGAATACTGTACTGTATTGGTGTAATGTCTGTATGTATTGTCTCTTTTCATGAGTCATCTATACAATAGTCACTTACCAATGTAATTTGAAGAATCATCAACTGCATTTGCCCCCTTTCCCCTACCCCTTTAGAACGGGGGTCAGAAGTCTGTTCTGGGAAATGCCTTACTCTCGGAACATTATATCTCCGTTCTAGAGGATTCGGACATTCTGTATCTGGGATAAGGAGCTTCCTGGAGGAGGTAACTGACCCTAGGAGCAGCATTTGCTGTGTCTCGGAAGTCAGCGTTAGGCTGCGCAGGTTCCCTTTTTTTTAAGGGTTTGGAATTCCTCATCCAGGAAGTGCCAAACCTAGGACAAGGAGAGCCGGTCCTGAACTTGGTTAGCCTTTTTTTTATCCTTTTGAGCTGGGGTCAGGAGGCTTCTTCCAAGAGGTAAATGGCTTTTGGACCAGCATGTCCAGGAGTCAGGATCCTCTTGGGGGAGAACCCTGGCCCTCGGACCTGGCATCAGCCAGGTTCAGGGACTCCCCATTTTTTTTTCTTATCGTTGCCCTCCTCCTTTATCAACTGGAATGGACATTGTCAAGTCCAGCATAAACAAATGGAAATGAAATTGTAGAAGAAAAGTGCAAGATTTTAATGGTTTATTATGAGAATACTGTACTGTATTGGTGTAATGTCTGTATGTATTGTCTCTTTTCATGAGTCATCTATACAATAGTCACTTACCAATGTAATTTGAAGAATCATCAACTGCATTTGCCCCCTTTCCCCTACCCCTTTAGAACGGGGGTCAGAAGTCTGTTCTGGGAAATGCCTTACTCTCGGAACATTATATCTCCGTTCTAGAGGATTCGGACATTTCTGTATCTGGGATAAGGAGCTTCCTGGAGGAGGTAACTGACCCTAGGAGCAGCATTTGCTGTGTCTCGGAAGTCAGCGTTAGGCTGCGCAGGTTCCCTTTTTTTTAAGGGTTTGGAATTCCTCATCCAGGAAGTGCCAAACCTAGGACAAGGAGAGCCGGTCCTGAACTTGGTTAGCCTTTTTTTTATCCTTTTGAGCTGGGGTCAGGAGGCTTCTTCCAAGAGGTAAATGGCTTTTGGACCAGCATGCTTGTTTGTCCAGTGGTTCCAGGAGTCAGGATCCTCTTGGGGGAGAACCCTGGCCCTCGGACCTGGCATCAGCCAGGTTCAGGGACTCCCCATTTTTTTTTCTTATCGTTGCCCTCCTCCTTTATCAACTGGAATGGACATTGTCAAGTCCAGCATAAACAAATGGAAATGAAATTGTAGAAGAAAAGTGCAAGATTTTAATGGTTTATTATGAGAATACTGTACTGTATTGGTGTAATGTCTGTATGTATTGTCTCTTTTCATGAGTCATCTATACAATAGTCACTTACCAATGTAATTTGAAGAATCATCAACTGCATTTGCCCCCTTTCCCCTACCCCTTTAGAACGGGGGTCAGAAGTCTGTTCTGGGAAGTGCCTTACTCTCGGAACATTATATCTCCGTTCTAGAGGATTCGGACAATTCTGTATCTGGGATAAGGAGCTTCCTGGAGGAGGTAACTGACCCTAGGAGCAGCATTTGCTGTGTCTCGGAAGTCAGCGTTAGGCTGCGCAGGTTCCCTTTTTTTTAAGGGTTTGGAATTCCTCATCCAGGAAGTGCCAAACCTAGGACAAGGAGAGCCGGTCCTGAACTTGGTTAGCCTTTTTTTAATCCTTTTGAGCTGGGGTCAGGAGGCTTCTTCCAAGAGGTAAATGGCTTTTGGACCAGCATGCTTGTTTGTCCAGTGGTTCCAGGAGTCAGGATCCTCTTGGGGGAGAACCCTGGCCCTCGGACCTGGCATCAGCCAGGTTCAGGGACTCCCCATTTTTTTTTCTTATCGTTGCCCTCCTCCTTTATCAACTGGAATGGACATTGTGAAGTCCAGCATAAATGGAAATGAAATTGTAGAAGAAAAGTGCAAGATTTTAATGGTTTATTATGAGAATACTGTACTGTATTGGTGTAATGTCTGTATGTATTGTCTCTTTTCATGAGTCATCTATACAATAGTCACTTACCAATGTAATTTGAAGAATCATCAACTGCATTTGCCCCCTTTCCCCCACCCCTTTAGAACGGGGGTCAGAAGTCTGTTCTGGGAAATGCCTTACTCTCGGAACATTATATCTCCGTTCTAGAGGATTCGGACATTTCTGTATCTGGGATAAGGAGCTTCCTGGAGGAGGTAACTGACCCTAGGAGCAGCATTTGCTGTGTCTCGGAAGTCAGCGTTAGGCTGCGCAGGTTCCCTTTTTTTTAAGGGTTTGGAATTCCTCATCCAGGAAGTGCCAAACCTAGGACAAGGAGAGCCGGTCCTGAACTTGGTTAGCCTTTTTTTTATCCTTTTGAGCTGGGGTCAGGAGGCTTCTTCCAAGAGGTAAATGGCTTTTGGACCAGCATGTCCAGGAGTCAGGATCCTCTTGGGGGAGAACCCTGGCCCTCGGACCTGGCATCAGCCAGGTTCAGGGACTCCACATTTTTTTTTCTTATCCTTGCCCTCCTCCTCTATCAACTGGAATGGACATTGTCAAGTCCAGCATAAACAAATGGAAAGGAAATTGGAGAAAAAGATGGGTGATTTTTCTGTATGTATTTTAGTGGTTTATGAATATAATGTTATTGTATTGTTTTTCTTCAGTCATCTATAGTCACTTACCAATGTAATTTGCTTTGATGCCTTCAGCAAAGAAAACTCTTTAAACATAAGTAACCATAGCTTGAACAATGGTAAATAATCTTTGTTATTGAGTCCCAAGTTAGTGTGATGACTTACTGTACAGTACATCAGGGAATTACTAACACCATAGGCTATTTTACTTGTGTGAATATAACCTTGGTGCAATAAGATGAACCCATTGTTAGAAAATGGGAAATATTTCCCATTTTCTTTGGTGACGTCATCATAGAAAATGGGGAAGTTTCCCATTTTCTTTTGGTGTCAAGTCGCTATCATAGAAAATGGGAAATATTTCCCATTTTCTATGATGACAGCACCAAAGAAAATGGGAAATATTTCCCATTTTCTATGGTGTTATCATGGGAAATATTTCCCATTTTCTATGATGACGTCACAAAAGAAAAATCCTACAAATTTTGGAATTATAAATAAAAGTTATATTGAAATTTTAGTTTTATTTAAAAAACACATGACAATGCTTGGGAGGGTGGGTGTCCTCCCCCCCATGGTGGGGGGGGGTCCTCTCCCTCCCCCATGGAGGGGGTATTAACCCCCCCCCCACCATTCAGGTGGGAGGTCCTCTTCCCCCCCACCACATAGGGTGGGTCCTCTCCCCCCATGGAGGGGGTTTTTCACCCCCCCCACCATTTCGAGGGGGTCCTCTCCCCCCCCCACCACGTAGGGGGGGTCACCCCCAAGGCTGGGGGACATAGTCCCTTTTCTTGTTATTAGGCTTGGCCTTAAGATGACCTCCCTAGGTTCATAGTGGCTGGGATACTGAAAACAGTTCATCTCGCCTTATGAATCTGTGAAGGACACCTAAGACTTCTTTCACACTAGTGTGTTTTTATCTCTGATCTTAGATATCAATGGATTTCTAAGACAGGAGATAAAACAGCTCCTGTGAAAGAAGTCTTAGGTGCCCTTCACAGATTCATAAGGTGAGGTAAACTATTGTCAGTGCCCCAGCCACTATGAACTGAGAGGACACCTTAGACTGAGCCTAAGATGAGAAAATAAGGGGAGTCCCTGAACCTGGCTCACGCCAGGTCCGAGGGCCAAGGTTCTCCCCTAAGAGGATCCTAACTCCTGGAACCACTGGACAAACAAGCATGCTGGTCCAAAAGCCAATCACCTCTAGGAAGAAGCCCCCTGACCCCAGCTCAAAAGGATAAAAAAAATGGTACCAATCTGCTTCAGGACCGGCTCTCCTTGTCCTAGGATTCAGTTTATCCTTGAAGAGGCTCGCCTGAAGATCCTTAAAAAAAAAGGGAACCTAAGCAGCCTAACGCTGACACCTAGATACAGCAATTGCTGCTCCTAGGGCCAGTCGCCTCCTCCAGGAAGCTCCTTATCCCAGATACAGAAATGTCCGAGAGTAAGGCACTTCCCAGAACAGACTTCTGACCCCCGCTCTAAAGGGGTAGGGGAAAGGGGTTCAGATGCAGTTGATTCCAGTTGATAGAGGAAATGCCCCTCATGTTGGGGTCAGCTGCAGTTGATAGATGAAACTATGGTGGTGTCAGATGACTCTATATGGTTGGCTCTGATGAAATAAAACCTAACCTAGGATGTGGAAGAAACGAAATAAATAAATCCAGTTCAGATTAAGTAGTACAAATCATTCCTTCACTTGTATAAAACTTCAGTCTAGTCTACGGTTCTACCTCACTCTTTTTCTGCTTCAGTACAATAAGTCTTACATTCTAGTCATGTTTCCCTTACTTATACGTTACTTCAGCACAGCTTTAATTCACATCACCAGCCTTTTCTCTTGCTCATACTTCAGTATTGTCTTTAGTCATACATCCAACAGCTTTCCCTCCTTCACTGTAATACTCATCAATCATATCTCCGGCTGTCTCCGCTATCCATTAACTTGGTACAATACACCCGTTCCTTTCAATCAACTTTAGTAGTCTCAAGTCACACAACCGGCAATCCATCACTCTATACTGTACCAGGGAGCTATCTTTCATTGTAATGATCCACGGAAAAGCAAGAATTTTAATCCTTAAACAAATATTATGCATACAGTACAGCACGGCCTTAAAATTCGTGGGGTTTGGGTCTAAAGACAGCCGAAAAAAAAAAAAAATAAAATAAAAAAAATTGCATATATATATATATATATATATATATATATATATATATAACAGTGCATGAGTTTTTAAATGCACTGTTAAACAAATGTTAATCAAGAACTCCCCCAACAACACAATTGGTTGGATTTATAAAGTTCCTTGCAAGGAATGTAATATGTTTTACTTAGGCCAGACAGGTAAAGATCATGCAACTAGAATTAAACAACACAAATACAGTGTTAGGACAGGCCAGGAATCCAATGCTCTGTTTGTTCATTTGAGGGATAACAAGCATTGCATTGACTGGGATAATGCCTCCTCAATATTACCATGTAATTCAATTGATAGTAGGAACATCATAGAATCTAGTCTTATTAAACATACCGAAGCATTCAACATGAATTTGAGTAACGGCATGTACAAGTTGGACAATTTTTGTAATTAAAAAGATTTGTAACCAGGTGAGAAGGCCAGGTCACCTGACCACCTGACCAGACCACCAACCGTTGTGTGCTATTTAAAGATTAGTAGGGTCATTACCTAATACCTGACCATTGTGGACCTGGTCTCACCCTCCTCTGTATATATACACCTTGATTTGTATTTCTCTCTAGTCTGTACTCACCCCTGAAGATGTGAATTACACGAAAGCGCTTGGGAACTTCGTGTTTTCTTCTTTCCTTGTGGTTATCAGTATATATATATATATATATATATATATATATATATATATATATATATATATATATATATATATATATATATATATATATATATATATATATATATATATATATATATATATATATATATATATATATATATATATATATATATATATATATGCAATATATATATATATATATATATGTAATATATATATATATATATATGTATATATTATATATATATATATATATATATATATATATATATATATATATATATATATATATATATATATATATATATATATATATATATATATATATATATTGTTTGAATAAACCCCAAGAAATTTATGTGTTATGCTGTACTGTATGCATAATATGTTTTAGGATTAAAATTTTTTTTTCCGTCAGTAGTCCTTGAGTCCTTCCTTCACTCCCTACACATCACAGTGAGTCCTTCCCCACCCTACACACTGCGAGTCCTTCCTTCACCTCTACACATCAGTGAGTCCCTTCCTTCCACTCCTATTAGCCATCACAGTGAGTCCTTTCCCTACCCTACACACATCACAGTGAGTCCTTTCCTCACATCCTCCCCACACCATGTGCATCCCTCCCTGCCCACACATCACAGTGAGTCCTCTCACCTCTACACACCAAAATGAGTCCTTTCCCTCACACTCTACACATCAAAGTGATCCTCTCACCTCTACACACCAAAGTGAGTCCTTCCCTCACTCCTACACGCCAAAGTGAGTCCTTCCCTCACCCCACACACACCACAGTGAGTCCTTCCTCACCCCACACATCACAGCCAGTCCTTCCTCACCCTAACATCACAGTGAGTCCTTCCTCACTCCCCACACATCACAGCTGCAGTCCTTCCCCCCACACTCCCACACACAGTGAAACCCTCACTCCTACACATCACAGCGAGTCCTTCCCTCACCTCTACACACCAAAGTGAGTCCTTCCCTCACTCCTACACATCAGTGAGTCCTTCCCTCACTCCTACACATCACAGTGAGTCCTTCCCTCACTCCTACACATCACAGTGAGTCCTTCCCTCACTCCTACACGTCAAAGTGAGTCCTTCCCTCACTCCTACACACCACAGTGAGTCCTTCCCTCACTCCTACACATCACAGCGAGTCCTTCCCTCACTCCTAAACATCACAGTGAGTCCTTCCCTCACTCCTACACATCACAGTGAGTCCTTCCTTCACTCCTACACATCACAGTGAGTCCTTCCCTCAGTCCTATACAATATTGCTTGTCCTTCTCTCACCCCTACAATGTCTCTACAGTAGTCAGTAGATAAACTTTCAATACACTGTTGTAAATTGTTATAATACACTTACTTTGACACGATATAACTTGCTGTCATGTCTGGTAGACTGACTTCAGGGCACATTCACCTGTTTCTTTACTCTTGATCATTTCTCTTGTCCATGTTGATGGTGCTTCTTCATCTGGACACCAAGTTATGGTTCTCATCCTCGCTGGAATAGTACTTATGTTTCTACCTGTAAAATTAATATTTTATTAGCCAAAATGTTTTTTTATATTGCTGAGTGGCAAGAATTAAAATAACTCTTTCTTCATACACCCTCAGTCATTATTCACACTACCTGGTGGACTAGTATCACCCACAACAAATAACTCTTTCTTCATACACCCTCAGTCATTATTCACACTACCTGGTGGACTAGTATCACCCACAACAAATAACTCTTTCTTCATACACCCTCAGTCATTATTCACACTACCTGGTGGACTAGTATCACCCACAAAAAATAACTCTTTCTTCATACACCCTCAGTCATTATTCACACTACCTGGTGGACTAGTATCACCCACAACAAATAACTCTTTCGTCATACACCCTCACTCATTATTCACACTACCTGGTGGACTAGTATCACCCACAACAAATAACTCTTTCTTCATACACCCTCACTCATTATTCACACTACCTGGTGGACTAGTATCACCCGGCAAAATAACTCTTTCTTCATACACCTCAGTCATTATTCACACTACCTGGTGGATAGTATCACCCTGAAATAACTCTTTCTTCATACACCTCAGTCATTCACTACCTGGTGGACCAATCATACAACAAATAACTCTTTCCTTCATACACCCTCACTCATTATTCACACTACCTAGTGGATAATGTACCAACAAATAACTCTTTCTTCCTTTTACCCTCAGTCATTGACTATTCACACTACCTGGTGGACTAGTATCACCCACAAAAAAATAACTCTTTCTTCCTTACACCCTCAGTCATTATTCACATACCTGGTGGACTAGTATCACCCACAACAAATAACTCTTCTTTCTTCATACACCTCAGTCATTATTCACACTACCTGGGTGGACCCTAAGTATACACCCACAACAAATAACTCTTTTCTTCACTTACACCCTCTCGTTCATTATTCACACTACCTGGTGGACTACAGTATCACCCACAACAAATAACTCTTTCTTCTTCCCTCGTTCGTATTCACACTACCTGGTGGACTAGTATCACCCACAACAAATAACTCTTTCTTCATACACCCTCGTTCATTATTCACACTACCTGGTGGACTAGTATCACCCACAACAAATAACTCTTTCTTCATACACCCTCACTCATTATTCACACTACCTGGTGGACTAGTATCACCCACAACAAATAACTCTTTCTTCATACACCCTCAGTCATTATTCACACTACCTGGTGGACTAGTATCACCCACAACAAATAACTCTTTCTTCATACACCCTCAGTCATTATTCACACTACCTGGTGGACTAGTATCACCCACAACAAATAACTCTTTCTTCATACACCCTCGTTCATTATTCACACTACCTGGTGGACTAGTATCACCCACAACAAATAACTCTTTCTTCATACACCCTCAGTCATTATTCACACTACCTGGTGGACTAGTATCACCCACAACAAATAACTCTTTCTTCATACACCCTCGTTCATTATTCACACTACCTGGTGGACTAGTATCACCCACAACAAATAACTCTTTCTTCATACACCCTCGTTCATTATTCACACTACCTGGTGGACTAGTATCACCCACAACAAATAACTCTTTCTTCATACACCCTCAGTCATTATTCACAGTACCTGGTGGACTAGTATCACCCACAACAAATAACTCTTTCTTCATACACCCTCAGTCATTATTCACAGTACCTGGTGGACTAGTATCACCCACAACAAATAACTCTTTCTTCATACACCCTCAGTAATTATTCACAGTACCTGGTGGACTAGTATCACCCACAACAAATAACTCTTTCTTCATACACCCTCAGTCATTATTCACACTACCTGGTGGACTAGTATCACCACAACAAATAACTCTTCATACACCTCACTCATTATTCACACTACCTGGTGGACTAGTATCACCCACAACAGCCAACTCTTTTCTTCATACACCCTCTCACTCATTATTCACACTACCCAGTGGACTAGTATCACCCACAACAAATAACCTTTCTTCTGTCACACCCTCACTCATTATTCACACTACCCGGTGGACTACAGTATCACCCAGCCAACAACAACTCTTTTCTTTCCATACACCCTTCGTTCATTATTCACACTACCTGGTGGACTAGTATCACCCACACAAACAAATAACTCTTCTTCATACACCCTCACTCATTATTCACACTTACCTGGTGGACTAGTATCACCCACAACAAATAACTCTTTTTCATACACCCCCTCACTCATTATTCATACTACCTGGGTGGACTAGTATCACCCACAACAAATAACTCTTTTCGTCATACACCCCTCGTTCATTATTCACACTACCTGCGGACTAGCATCACCCACAACAAATAACTCTTTTCTTCATACACCCTCACCATTATTCACACTACCTGGTGGACTAGTATCACCCACAACAAATAACTCTTCTTCATACACCCTCACTCATTATTCACACTACCTGGTGGACTAGCATCACCCACAAACAAATAACTCTTTTCTTTCATACACCTCAGTCATTATTCACACTACCTGGTGGACTAGCATCACCCACAACAAATAACTCTTTCTTCATACACCCTCATTCATTATTCACACTACCTAGTGGACTAGTATCACCCACAACAAATAACCTTTTTTCTTCATACACCCCTCACTCATTATTCACACTACCTGGTGGACTAGTATCACCTACAACAAATAACTTCTTTCTTCATACACCCTCGTTCATTCACACTACCTGTGACTAGCATCACCCACAACAAATAACTTCTTTTCTTCATACACCCTCACTCATTATTCACACTACCTGCGGACTAGCATCACCCACAACAAATAACTTTTTCTTCATACACCCTCACTCATTATTCACACTACCTGTGGACTAGTATCAACGACAACAAATAACTCTTTTCGCCATACACCCTCATGTTCATTATTCACACTACCTGGTGGACTAGTATCACCCACAACAACAACTTTTTTTCTTCATACACCTCGTTCATTATTCACACTACCTGGTGGACTAGTATCACCCACAACAAATAACTCTTTTCTTCATACACCCT